>NC_071984.1:2770427-2804287 GCF_026283585.1 Hylaeus volcanicus | reverse complement strand
CTTCTCTTTCTACGAATCTTGCGCGTGTCTCTCTCCTCTCTCTTTCTACCTCCCTCGCGTATTCTATCTTCTTTCTCTCTCTATCTGTCTCTCCTACTGTATCTTCCTTCCCTTTCTATCCGTATCGCGTATTCCATCTATACACCTTGTTTGCATTTTAGCAAATAATTGCAATTTTTTTTCGCGAGACGACGCGTATTTAATTATGTAATGACTCTTGGGGGCCCCATGGAGAGTTAATTACGTCACACCTCACATACTGACGTCATCAATTTTACATGAATCACGTAGAAGAGTTAATTTACATGAAACTTAAATAACGATTATATATAAGAACCTTTCCGTTCAACTCTACAATTTTGCTCGTGAATTTTGATTTTGAAAAAAAGGCAAAGTACCTGCCTCTACTTCTAAATGAGGCATTTGTTAGGTCGGGACCTGATCTACTTTACCATCTAATTCAACGAGCAAAGATTTCGAATTTTAAACTCGACATGATTTGCATCTTAAAATTATTTCATACAATTGCATATAATTTCGTTACTAGTAGAACGATGAGAACTGATCTGAACGTGAAAGACACGAACAGGAAGGTGGAACCTTATTTTCTTTTATTTATTTATCAAACTATGATTCTTCAAATTCAAATTTATTTCACGTTTCACGTATAATTTTCGATTATCTTCACCCTTCGAATCCGTGAATTTAATCCGTGCTTATTCGTTCTTAAATTACCTAAATAATAAATTAAATTCGATTAAAATTATACGTACCCCACGTAGGAGATCTCAGAGATTTGTCTCATCACTCTCTGCGGGTAAAACATGTTTCTCGATATTCGCCCAGAAATCAATCCACGCTAATTTCTTTTCATTATTACTAAACCGATTCCGCCTGTTTTATCTTGCGCTTCGTCGAAACACGCTCGGGAACACGTATTACCGTAAACAACGTACCGTCGTCAAACATTTTGTGGAGAATTATAAAAATTCGAGTTTTAAAGAGCGTTCGTGGATGCGAACGATTCGATCCGACTGAACCGAACCTAACCGGTGCGGTTTCGAAGACATTTGAAGACCAACTGAACTCCATGGGCAAGGAACAACTCCTTGACACTCTCTTCCTCGCTTTGATCGACGTTTGTGTACACGTGTATACGTATACACGGTGTCTGCAGAGCGAGGTGTTCAACAAACATCGCCCACGTGTTCGGATGGGCCATTACAGGGCATTCTGAACGATTCCGAACGACGCGCGATCTTCCTCGTTTACCTCGATGGATTGTAGAAAAAAATGGCCATATTGCCGATGAAATTTTTGAAATACAGGGTGTCCCAAAAATGTTGTAACATATTGAAAGGGGTGGTTCGGGAGGTGATATGAAACAACTTTTTTTGTTTTGTTTTGTCGTTGAGGAGATATTAACGGAAAACCCCGACCAATCAGAGCGCGAGACTGCCGCGCTCCCCGACCAATCAGAGCGCGAGTATGCCAATGGAGCGCCCGCGGTAGCGAAGGCTACGCGCCAAGCGGCCGCGCTCTCTGATTGGTCGGGGAGCGCGGCTGCCTCGCGCTTTGATTGGTCGGGGAGTGCGGCTGCCTCGCGCTCTGATTGGTCGAGGTTATCCGTTAATATCTCCTCAACGAAGCCTCGGACAACATTTTCGCTAAGGAAAAAGTTGTTTCAAATCACCCCCCGAACCACCCCTTTCAATGACCTCAAACATTTTTCGAACACCCTGTATATTCGCATTCTATTTTATATACTTCAAATTGTCCTCCATTTGTTAACATTATATTACATTAACATTATTAATAACGATATTATGCCTACATTATGAATTCTTACTATTGTATTTGAACTATTACAATTCTATGCTATACATCATGAATTTTAAGTAGTGTAGATTTGAATAAATGTTTCATTTTAATCCTTTCATTTCAGCTCTTTTCTTTTGCTTTTACTGTTAATTAAACATTCTTTACAATTATTATACTTTTTATACGGGTACAATGTCCCTTTAAAAAAATCTTCTACATTGCATATACTTCACTTTTGAAAAAACAATTAAAAACTTACGAGAAAACGCAAATAAATTTTTGTCACAAATAAATTAATTCCATGAATGAAATAAATTCTTTTGCATTCAACTAGCTTCTGCATTTAATTTCACGATTATAATAAATTCTTTTAAATTTAACCAACTTCCAAATTTAAAAGAATGTTCAAAAAACTTTACTCTTTTAATTACCATCGGATAAAAAATCCTTAACTCCAATTTACTCTATGCGACAGATAATCAAAGAGCAACTTCTCTACAAGGAGGCGGAACTATCCCCCAGTTTCCAACTAACATCCATCAACACGTACAAAATTTTCCTAAAATTTGATATCATGTCTGCTCATGATTTCTTCTTCGATGGTCTCTGCATTTCTTACTACGTCGACTTACCAGACCATTGGAGCGCAGACCAAAATGATAAACTATTTGGAAGAACCCAAAGGTCTAATTTAAATCACAATTCTGCATATTTTGGTTACTCTGCAGACATATCATTGAACTTTGAGTCAACCAATGGATTCTATGCAAACAAAATTTCACCATACTGGCCTCGCCTGCTAATGTCAGTGGTATCTCTCGATAACTGGTTTAGGTAATTTTACATGTTACTATTACATTTAATACGGCAATCTGTAATCATGACTAATATAGTAAAATATTCTGAAACACCTTAGGTATCGTACAGAAGGCTATGCAGCTGTGCCTCTACCTGCGATACCTGGTGTGTACGAGTTCAATGTACCCACATGGCGAGCAACAGGAAGCATTGTTAATTCCCTTAGGAGATTCTTTACAGGTGGTACGTACGAACTGGAAGATGTTACGTACTGTAGTATCCCTACAGGACACGAAGGTAAAACATTAAACAAAACGGAGTTGCATGTTACGCCAAGTGGTTCTATTAAACTAAAAATGAATATGGTTTGCCAAACTCATACTTCCATTAACAATTACGATCAGTTGAATTATTTTGAGAAACTGAGCACAGACAAACTTTTAACTAACGTAGAAAATATCTTCGAACAATTTAAGGCAGCTAGGGAACGCATGATACAAGTCAGAAATTTAAATATGTAATTATTTAAGTTTACTTGAATAAAAAGTTAAATTTTCATGTATTAATAATTAGACTGTGGATGTTTATGCATTTACAAAAATATTGGACAATGAATAAGAATGTACACAAATACAAAAATATCTGAATTATCAATAATATATATTTTATAGAGGATAAAACATACCTTTATTTAAATCTCAATTCTTTATGTAAATTGATAAAAATATGAATTTGCATAAGCATCCGTCTAGTAATCATTTTAGGAGTAATAGATTCTTTTTATAACGAATGAATAATCTGTGATATTTATACATAATTAAGATACTTAATCATACAATATTATACACATAATAATGCGTAAGGAAACAGAAAATTAATGACGTATGTACAAATGCATTGTAACCTAGAAGTTTCATTAATACTTGAAAGTTTATTAACATACAAATTGTACTTTATTATTTTTCTGTTTGCATAAAATTAAGTTTACACGATCTTTAGCGAATTGTACGTAATTATCTATTGAAAGTAACATTTCGATTCACTGTTACGTTTACGATTTGTAAAGTGGAATAAAAATTGTATGGAAATTTTAAAGTTGAAAAATCTGACGTTTACTATTTCTAGAGTGTAGTTAAGAACTAAAGGACTAGAGTAAAAATGCAAACATGTTATCGATCACTGCCTCTTCTTTGCAGCTTTCACTGCTTTCGTTTTCTGTTTTTCTCCTCCAGATAAAAATGATGTTATGACTTCAGACATCTCTGGCATGTTGTAATTAGTGAGATTGTTTAATTGTTCCATTTCCTGAGAGAATAAAAAACAATATAGGATATTTTCTATAATAAAATTCAAATAATATCGCGTTGTTTGAATTGTTTACCTTCCTAGTTTCAGGGTCGTTCATAATTTTTGGAATAATCATGAGTAGTAACAGTGGTAAAATCATCATCAAAACCTATCGCAGAATTGAAAAAAAAAGCGATAACATAGTTAAATTTCATTGTTAAATATTAGTAAAGTAATAAAGTCGCATTTGTACCATGGAGTTAAACAAGAAGTCCGTTATCTTCCACTGTTCTCTGACTTGGAAGTAACGAAACTGTGTAAGTGGTCTCATTTTCAGTGGATACGGAACCTGTATCACTTGCGACGTTTGAATTAAATTCACTTTCCGTGCACGGAACTTCCCCTTCGAATTGATTTCTACTCTCACCGGTTCGTAGACCGAATTTGGATTTACAATTTCAATCACGTACGATCCAGATGGTACGTTGGAGATAATAAATGTCCCGTCCTCTCTAAAAAGAATCGTGGTTAGATCAAAATCGTAGCTAATAAATTTCTTCGATAAAAATATATGGATTCTACACCAATTGGAGTTGTCAGAACTTTATCGCTACTTGAACTTAGTTGTAGGTTATTATTTAGGACCTTGAATCTTACATTTAAAGAAGAGACTCTTTAGTTTTCCAATTATACTTGTCAAAGTGTTAATAAGAATTCTAACCTAAAATGTGAAAAGTTGTTTTCCAACAACTCCAATGCTTAATAATAATAATGTTCGTTACTGGTTGGGTATGAATATTTACGAGATTGAGATTACGACAATTAAGAGATTTTTATTAACATTCTTAATTTACCTCAAGAAACCATAATGTTCTCCACCGTTGGCCATGACGTGTGTCATCAGCTGCCACCCGTTCGATGGTCCATTTTCCCAAGGGAAAACTTTCCCCTCGATAACGTACAATTCCGTTGACGCGTCCTCATCATTTTCCGCGGTTACGTATTTATTAGAGACGCTGACGACAATTAAAAACAAAAAAATAGCAGTACTGAACGTAGTCATGTTGACTGCGACGCAGAGAGTGACAGAGATTAACTGCGCCCTCGGTAGAGCTCGGTCGAGATCGGCGCGCCTCGGTCTCTGATTGGTCGGGGAGCTCGGCCGCCTCGGTCTCTGATTGGTCGGGGAGCTCGGCCGCCTCGCGCTCTGATTGGTCGAGGTTTTCCGTTAATATCTCCCCAATGAAGCCTCGTACAACATTTTCACTACGGGGAAAATTGTTTCAAATTACCTTCCGAACCACCCCTTTCAAGGTTTTACAATATTTTTGGGACACCCTGTATATGAATGTATAAGCTTACACCATCGACTAAAAAATTTGTAACAAATCTGGCATACACTATTTGTTAGTTTATGACCACCAATGACCACTTATGACTGCTTATGACTTACGACGACCTGTGAGTGATGAAAAGCGACACACTCTAGAATCATATCTGAATATTTTCTAGAATTTAAGTAATTTTATTGAACATTGACAGAACAAATTTATATCCTAACAGTTATCTTAACTTTCTAGTCAGTGGGATTAATGCATTTTCAAATCTTTTACACTGCTTTGTGTTCTGTGAAATGTAAAACTCGAAACGTATATAAATAGTTTAATAGAAAATCTATTACAATTCTGAGAAGTTTACATATTATTGTTAAACAATGTTCAAACCAAGTCAAGAACCAGACATACCAGCAGCGTTGGGTTTACTTTCTCACTTGAACAACGACGAGTTGAAGGAGCTATTAAACAATGATGTCAAGTTTGAAGATATTGTCAAAGACATAAAGCAGGTAAATTTTATTAATTCAACGTATTATTGTAATCTGGAGATAATACGATAGCTTACAATGCTTTTCGCATTTGATATTTACTCAAAAATCATGTTCGTACCCAAATGTGTAATCACGATTTTTATCTTGGAAAAATAGAGTAAGGACCTGGAAACAGAAAAGGAAATGCTAATGGCGAGTAACAGGTCCTTGGCGGAGTTTAACTTATCGAAACAACCGGAATTGCAAGAGAGCAAACAGATCTTAAAGGAGCTCAGCGAGAAGGGAAACATATTGTGCACGAGCGTAAAGGAAAAACTGGACGAGATAAGTACGTCGATACAATAAATTGTGAACTACATTTAAATTTGACAATTTCAAAACATAAAACCTATTTAAGAAACTATAGTTCATAATTAAATACCTTTATATATATATAATTTAGTTTTTTAATATTACATTTACAGAGGAAAAGTCTGGCGAAATGACAGTGGATACTGCCTTAGACCTGTTGCAAACAGCTGCTGCTGAAATCGAAGAAGAGTCAGAGGTACGATCTAACATCTACAATCATTACGATCAATGAATATATTATATTCCTACGTGACGATACTCTTATGTCTTGAATCTACAGACTATAGCGGAAAAGTTCTTGGCTGGAGACATGGAGGTGGATGAATTCCTAGATCAGTTTCTATCCAGAAGAAAGCTGATGCACCTACGGAAGGTCAAAGTCGACAAGTTGAAAGAGCTGATGAGAAAATCACATCCCTCCGGTGGTCCTGGTTATCCGATTGCCAGCAACTTTCCTGGCATAACACCAGCTATCCCTTACCCGACCGGACCTGTTTCGATGCCCATGCCAGTCCCATCGGGTCTACCCCATTACAGACCGTACTAACTTAATCGAGACAAATTCTAAACTAAGATAGTTTTT
This sequence comes from Hylaeus volcanicus, assembly GCF_026283585.1. NCBI lineage: Eukaryota > Metazoa > Arthropoda > Insecta > Hymenoptera > Colletidae > Hylaeus > Hylaeus volcanicus. The sequence goes on along the minus strand of NC_071984.1, from coordinate 2,797,619 downwards.
ATATATGTTTCGTTTACATTGGAACGTAAGAAATATGTTATTTTCTGAAAATAATGTAATATTTAATATTAATACAGTGTACACAGAATTTTATATTATCCTGATAATCAGATATATTTTTTTTAAACACGTTCTGAATGAATTTAAATATATGATCAATTTTACATAGTTAGATTAAATACTATGCAAGCGAACCATGTAATATAAATGTAATTATACACTATGAAAATTGATATATTACGAAGTAATACAGTAAGAATGTACATTTACCTAATGTTTGTTGTATCAGTTAATTTGCATCGATTACTTTTGTGTTCAAAGTAAAATAAGAATAGTTTGTTTTGTCCTCACATCAATTTACATGAAATACATCTATTATGAGTAATACAAATAATTGTACTCTTTTTGCAATAGACAAAGGAAGAAATTTAATATCGAAAATAACAGCTTGATATGTTACATTTGTACTTGTCTTTTACATGAAAGTATTTTTATTTACATTATCATTATATCATAGTATCTACAATAATTTAAGAATTCACTAAAGAAAAAAAAATTTTACATTAATCAACCTTCTTCACTACGTTATCGTTAGAAGTATATACGGTTAGGAGTATGAAGGCCAATATCGTAAGACTTACTACTGTACTAATGGCGAATATGGGATCAATTTCCTCAGCTTCCTTCATCCGTCGTTTGTTTTGCATATACTCTTCGTATATAGCTTTCCTTTTCCTGCTTTCTTCAAAAGCATTGTGGTAGTGAGCACGAGTCCATTCGTCAAAATCGTACCTTTTATGCCTTGTTGTATCAGAACAGTCGTACGTAGGTGTCGGTTTTTGCATTTGGTTCACCCGAGAAGACCTAGTCGCCATAGTTCTGTCATACAGCTTGCGCAGCTTGTGATTGCTGAGAACTTCGTATGCCTCCGACACTTCTTGAAACAGTACTTTCGCGGACGCGCTTTTATTTTTGTCGGGGTGATATTTTACGGTAAGCTTGAAGTAGGACGACTTTATTTCGTTATGCGTGGCATTGGGAGATACGTTCAAGGTGTCATAGTGCGTCTTAGACTTTGTCGAAGCGTTTACTCTCGTATTAACAGACAAGATATGCGGCATTAACAAGTTAGAAACAATCTTCTTGTTGAAATATGTCATTAATTGAATACGCATGTTACTCATTGAATGGCCAATTCTTATTCTTACTATTGTAAGAATTATTTACACGTTGACTGTAGTTAAAAGTGAAATAGTTTGATATATATTCGTGTAATTTACCATTTTTAAGTGAGTATTTCGTGTTCCTTCTCAGGTATAAAGACATTGGTTCACGTCAATGTCAAGATACATAACCTATAAAACAGAAGAGGGAATTTAATTTTATATATATTAAATAATATATCACGCTGTCAACAAAAATAACGAATTTATACGTAACTATATGGCTGATGTTAGATACATGCTTAAATTTTTAGTTTATAATTATTTAAATATCATTGAATTGACAAATCATATTCGGATTATCCAAACTCACGTATACACGCTCTACGCACAACGTATCTGTGTGTGCCCCACATACGTAGTAAGGAGTTAATAATGGCTGCCGCTTGCGCATGCGCGGGAGCTGGGAGTGCAGGGCTGTAGCTATAGGAAACGGTGCCTGCAACTTGCAAAATTACAGTCTGTATCTTGTTTAATTGAATAAACAGCAATAAACAAGAAAAATTAATTAGACCTGCTGGGTTAATACGAGTCCCTTTCGCAAGTCTTCCTTAGGCTCATTGTGGTCTGAAAAAGAGTTAGAATTAGAATAATTATGGCCTTCGTTAAATAGAAACTATTTTTGATATATGGATAATTGTAGTCCATTTTACGTATGAGACGATTCTGAACGACAATTTCTTTTGCAAAAATGTCGTATGAGGCTTCGTTTTTGAATTATTAACAAATAGCGATGGACCAATCACAGTGTCTGACTAGCGCGCGCTCAGTCGCGAGTGGCTGGCTCCACCTAAGACGCACCGACCAATCACAGCGTCCGAGTAGCACGGGTCAGCCACTCGCGGCTGAGCGCGCGCTAATCGGACGCTGTGATTGGTCGGTGGGTTTCTCGTTAATAATTCAAAAACGAAGCAACATACAACATTTTTGCAAAGGAAATTGTTGTTCAGAATCGTCTCAGCTACTCTCCATTTTGGTTCTTACACTTATTTTGGTACACCCTGTATACAGTAGTGTAAGCTTTCACCTATCACGTTTATGTTTCTGTTACAAAATGTAATTAAAAAGAAATATACATTTACGTTGAAAATTCATTGTCTGCCCCTAAAATTTCTTTGTTTCGTCTTTGAATAACCTACCTGGCTACAAACAAGTAAATTAAAGAAACATACAATTTACAATCGAATTTACAATCAGATAATCAGATAAATTCCGAAGACAACAAATAAAGGTAAATGTGTCAGACACCAAAAAATTACATAAAAGTCTCGTAAAAAAATATATAATTGAGATATTCAAAAGGAATATATTCGTACAAGTATAAACGAATGTATTAACAGTAAAGAAGTATATTACAAAGGGTTAACAAACGCAATCATTTTTCGCTGCATCAGCGTCCAACGAGAACAGTGAGTCGATAAAAAAAAAATATCGATGAAACACGTTTGCCAAGAAATGAAAAAAGAAAAATTTCTGCGCGCAGTGTCCTTGCAAATCGTGTGAACATTCAACGCGAAAAACATTCGAATAATGCGTTTTCGTATGATTCTTGAGTTTCGGAATAAATACGAACGATGCATCGGTTCATTTGTCCCAGCACTCTGTCCACGAACCAAAAGAGACAAGAAGGTACATTTGGAAAATGCATTATTTAGATTCAGAAACGCGTTAACGTGCTCTTATTATAGAACAGCATTCAGGAACGAAATTACGTTGTACTTTACTTTCGCATTTCTCGTAGAGTTGAAATTACAAAATGGCTGCGTCCACCGCTCGCTGAGTCGCTTCACCAGTGTCACCAGCGATCACGCGCATGCGCTCAGCCTCAGGAGAGTAGCACGGCCACGGAACTGGGCGCCTTGGTCGCCCCAATTATAGAAGTATGGAAGAATTTGGATCGTGGATTGTTTTTATATAGCTATAGTATACTCAGCATTTCCTACGTGCATGAAGAATTCATCTCTGAAAAACTTTCTAACGATTCTTTCATACTTCTATTATTCATAAGGGTGACTAAGGCGCCAGTTATGTAACCCTACTAGACACTGCACTGACGTTAAGAGACCAATGAGCATGCGCGAGTTCCAAACATAGCATCTCTCTCTGCACATAATTGGCTCCCGCCATGTCGCCATGTTTTGGGCGCGAGAAATATTCAAATTCAAACCGTTTCCTATCTAAACACACCTAAATGTCCGAAACAACGCAAATTAACGTAAACTAATTGTTCTGACAATACAGGGAACATCTTCTGTCGCCGAAGATTACACGAAACCGAGCGTTTCGTGTCTATTGCACTTTAAAGTGTGAATGAAAAAATACTCGACGTACCGACTCGAACAAATGCGCACGCACGCGATAACAATTTCTTAATGCACTTATTATTAGGTTTATAAAAACATGTTTCTGGCGTGAAATGCAATCTGTTCGCGGTAACAATTAACAATAAACAGATTGATATGTTGTTCTCCAGGTAGTGATATAGTTTCGTGAGGAACTCGTTATTCACGTGAGGCTGTCGATGGTAGGTAAATTACCGACGAGTAAATTCGATTGTCGGTGTGCGTAATTAAATTTGAATTGAATTGAAATTGTGAAAAGAGAATAAAATTAAGAATCTGTAGAAATATCGGAATAAAATTTTAAAAAATTAGTAGTAGTATTTTACTGTATAAAAGATGCAATAATAGAGATTCTACATTTTTAAATAATAAATCATTGCGACACGCAATTAACGAGGTTCCTGTTGTACAAAGAAAGCAGCGTTGTACCATTCGTACAATTAGAGACAGTCTACACGCACTGTGATGTATTTGGCATTTTTCCATACGAAACTAACGGGTGTTTCGGTAAAAAATAATATTGTATAACTCGTTAAGATCGATCAAGTATATATACATACAAAAAAAAAAAAATCAAAATATCTGGGGAACTTGGCGAATAAAAAATTTCTAGCTTCAACCTCTGCGAGGACGAGATACTTGAATAAAAAAACTCGCAAAATTACATTGTTACGTCCTCGAAAAAATTTATAAAAAATCTCGAGAATATAGATCTGTGATTTTGAGTAACATTTGGCGAGCTGGTGAGAATGTACATTTAAATGAAGATAAAATGCTTTGGTGTGGGAATATGAGTACTTAAAACAGAAGAATTAACCCTTTGACCTTTGTCCGAAAAATGTTGGAGATTGGAATCCTTGAACGAGGTGGTTCGGGGGGTGATTTGAAACAACTTTTTCCTCAGCGAAAATATCGTCCGATGTTTCGTTAAGGAGATATTAACGGAAAACGTCGACCAATCAGAGCGCGAGTATACCGACGGAGCGGCCGCGGTAGCGTTGATTTCGCGCTAGGCGGCTCGTACGCTACTGCGGCCGCCCCAACGGCATCCTCACGCTCTGATTGGTCGGAGAGCGCGGCCGCCTCGCGCTCTGATTGGTCGACGTTTTCCGTTAATATCTCCTCAACGAAATCTCGGACAACATTTTCGCTAAGGAAAAAGTTGTTCCAAATCACCCCCCGAATCACCCCATACAAAGAAACTCCAATATTTTTGCAACGTATATATACGTCCTTCGCAGTCAAAGGGTTAAACAAATAAAATCCTGGATATAAAAATTCCTATCCTACACAAAAATTTCCAAGTCATAGATCGAGAATTTCTTCGCGCTTAAAAGAATTGTAAATATTAACCAAATGCAACGAAACAGGAAGAAAATTCGAAGATACTCAAACCAAAGAACAATGAAACAATAGTGGATCAAGTATTAACACGAAATTAAAAACGGATGTTTCCAAAGTAAACGGCATCCACGATTAAAAATTAACAAAGTCGCGAATCACGTCGATAAAACAGAGTCCGTGATCTATCCTGAATGAATGTACAGTACTGTTTTCCTTCTGTACCGACCGTGGATAATACGCTAGCTAGACTTCTGTACATAGATCACTATTCCATGCAGAAAAATGTTTACGAACGTAATAAAAGTACACATTAAGAAACGACGGTTACGACCCTTCCTCGATTAACAAATAATTTCATCCAGCTGCAAACATAATCGAATACATTCGACGCATATTCCCGGTGTTTTTTTCTTTTTTCGCATCGCGAGAAAGGAAATAATTAATCTACAGTTCGATAAAAATTCACTCGTCGCATTTAAAGTTCGGAAACGTTCGACTCACCAGCGAAAAATCAAACGAATCTTTACACGGTCGCGCAACGGAAACTATTAATTCCACTTTACCCTGTTTCGCACCTCGACGCAACAATTCGAACCGATCGAAACAAATTGTCATGGGATTTGATTTCGTTTTAGACCTATCGTGTACTATTTTATACCTGTATACTACATATCCTATCTTGGTTTCTTTATCATCGCGTACGCAATTCTGGTTTAATTCACCGTTTCACCGCGTCCGTATTTTAATTAGTCTCTGCCCTCTCCTCGTTCGCTGTTCTCACTTTTCTCGTTAATCGTTACGTTTTCGAGTTATTTGTTCTAAGATTAAAGAAAAGAAAAATTGTACAGGCTTGGATGACACAGTTAACCACCCAGAACAAATATTTTTCCAGTTGCAACAGCGTTATCGAATTAAGGATAATCGTGGTGGTACACTTTACCGACTGGGAGCTTATTAACAGACTCGAAGTCTACACTTACCGACCGAGAGTCTTGGTAGTTTTTTTTGGCTCGAACACTAATGAATCTATTTTTACGATAGCAAATACTTTGTTAAAATGGTACTAGATTTAATTATAAATATAAATATTCGAGTTATGGCAGTCTTAACACTTCATATGCAGGCATTTTAGTTTTAAATTCCAGCGTTATCATCTAACTGCGCTCTCGGTCGTCCATTTACAATGTTTGTGATACATAGAAATTAACGCAAGCCTAGGTTAACGTATACTATCGTATAAAAACTGTAGACTGTCTCCAAACAGACCGCTAAATGAAGTGCTAATACGAAATGTAGAACATTCGAGTACCACCAGTCGGTAAGGTATAGAACATTCGTGTACCACCGGTCGGTAAACAGTTAACCTAACAAAACAACGTCGACAAAACAGACGAATCGCATCGTTCCCAATTCTCTCATACGTCCAAATACAATTACAACTTTTCGTCGAGTAACAAAGCCGAGGATAGCAGGAAGTTTCGATCGAAACTGGCGTTAATCCAAAGAGAAGATATGCCCTTACAGATTGAAACTTAACAGTGAATTTCCCCGTGAATTAACGCACGACTCAGGAAACTGAAGCGTGGAAATTCCGTATCCGTTTCCTTTATGACTGTTTGTGTGTGTGTGTGGGGGCGCGGGCGCACAGTACAGTAATCAGCATACACTCTTACATACGTATATGTACAGAAAATGAAACACAGTCACACGCGCGCTGGCACGCACACTATTTGCCGAGAAACTTGTGCGCATATGCGATCGGGAAACGATGAAACAATGCTTTGGCTAAATTGTCGCGATACTTGATTTCGTCAAAGACAAAAATTTACAACAGGATCGCATACAGGGTGTCCCAATCGACTCTCAGGGACCACACTATACAGGGTGTCCCAAAAATGTTGTAACATCTTGAAACAGGTGGTTCAGGAGGTGATTTGAAACAACTTTTTCCTTAGCGAAAATGTTGTCCGAGGCTTCGTTGATGAGATATTAACGGAAAACCCCGACCAATCAGAGTGCGAGGCGGCCGCGCTCCCGGACCAATCAGAGCGCGAGTATGCCGGTGGAGCGCCCGCGGTAGCGTACGAGAGCGGCCGCCTAGCGCGTAGCCTAAGCTACTGCGGCCGCTCCAATGGTATACTCGCGCTCTGATTGGTCGGGGAGCGCGGCCTCCTCGCGCTCTGATTGGTCGACGTTTTTTATTAATATCTCCTCAACGAAGCTCCATCCGACATTTTTGCAAAGGAAAAAGATGTTTCAAATCACCTCCCGAACCACCTCTTTCAAGGACCTCCAACATTTTTGGGACACCCTGTATAGACAGACTAAATCTCGAGGTCCAAAAAGTCCCGCGAACCAACTAATGCTATTCTCCGCCATTTTCTCTTACAACAAAGGATTCGGATTCGTCTCATAACAAAACGTTAATATTCAAGCGCCAACTGGAACACCCTGTACACGTACACACGCATCACGATTCTTCTAGCGTTTAAAGGAACAGCTCGTTGCACAGTTTCCATCGTTCGGCCCACGGAAAGCATAAAAACTGAACACCGAGTCTCTGTCAGTCCGCGAATGAAATCCTAAAAATTACATTCTATAAAAAAAAAAGAAAAAAAAAAGAGACGTTCTCGAGTAATGGCACAGTAAACGCGTACCATTTATCCCATTCGTTATTGCTCTAGATTACTCTCTAACAAGTGTATACGATGAGCAGGGGGGGGGGGGCCCCCGAGGCGAGATGAACAGTTCTTTTTTCTTTTTCAAAAAGAGAGATTCACGAAGAGTGATAATTTTTCTAAGAAGTCGCGAATCGAAGGAAAGCGTCCGGCGACGAGTAGTTGGGATTATGTTTCTAGGATTCGTCCTTGACGCGCAACGATGGCAATTTGCCCCCTGAACGCGCGTATACGTCCGGAGAACGCTGTAGACCTGGATTATGGTCGCGTACATGCGTATATACGTGATCTTTACCCTCTGAACACCGTGCACGCGTATACGGGGCGCTCTAAAAATTTTGGAGTTTATTGGAAAGGGTCCGGGGGGTGATTTGAAACAACTTTTTCTTTGGCGAAAATGTTGTACGAGGCTTCGTTGAGGAGATATTAAGGGAAAACGTCGACCAATCAGAGCGCGAGGCGGCCGCGCTCCCCGACCAATCAGAGCGCGAGTATATCGTTGGAGCGGCCGCGGTAGCGTAGGCTACGCGCTAGGCGGCCACTCTCGTACGCTACCGCGGGCGCTCCACCGGCATACTCGCGCTCTGATTGGTCGAGGTTTTCTCTTAATATCTCCTTAACGAAGCCTTGGACAACATTTTCGCTAAGGAAAAAGTTGTTTCAAATCACCTCCCGGACCTCCTTGTTCAAGTAACTCCAACATTTTTCGGACACCCTGTGATGGTACGATCTGTACCTTGAGGGTAAACGCATATATGCGTTTGAAGAATGCCAGTGATTCGTATATGCGTTTTACCCTGTGACGTTAACATCTCTACTCAGGTGAATACCTATATTTCGATTTGAAGAACGCTGTAGACGCATATATACGTTTTACTCTCTGACGGTAACATCTTTACTCAAAGGGTAAATGTATATTCATTCAAAGAATGCCATAGACACGTATATGCGTTTTACCCTCTGATGGTAACGCTTCTATTCAGGGTATATCGTAGGCGAAACGGGAGCAGTAGATTATTGCTAGACTGCGGATGTTTATGCAAATTGATCTTAGGCAAAAGTTTGTCCTATTTTATAAACAGTCTAACGTGTACATTATTGTTTAATTTCCTTGTTTATATGTACCTTCGTTTAGACATATTTTCATTCATTTCTCTACACTTCCAAATTGCATTTTCATTTCAATTCATATCTTCATACAGAAATAAATGTAAGTTCATACAAAATTTTGTAGTATTTTTTAAACAGTGTAACACGTACATTATTTCTGTAGCATGACAATTTCCTAAATTTCTCTATAGTTTCACTAGTATTTTCATACAGAAATGAATTTAAGCTTGTACAAAAGTTTATCCTATTTTCTAAGCAACGTAACATGAATATTACCCTTGATATTCTCTATACTTTTGCATTTGATTTCACAGATTGATCAATATTTCCTTTTGCCATTCGTATTTTCATTCTACAAATTCCTATTTTCATATGGAACAAGAATTTAAGCTCGTACAAAAGTTTATCCTATTTTTTAAGTAACGTAACATGAATTACCCTTGATATTCTCTACACTTTTGCATTTATTTCATAGATAGATCAATATTTCCTTTTCCCATTCGTATTTCCATTCTACAAATTCCTATTTTCATATGGAACAAGAATTTAAGCTCGTACAAAAGTTTATCCTATTTTTTAAGTAACGTAACATGAATTACCCTTGATATTCTCTACACTTTTGCATTTATTTTCATAGATTGATCGATATTTCCTTTTCCCATTCGTATTTCCATTCTACAAATTCCTATTTTCATACGTAACAAGAATTTAAGCTCATATAAAAGTCTGTCCTATGAACAATGTACCACGAATACCACCATTGATGTTCTCCGTAGCCCTTCCACATCCCAATCCTTCCTCCTTTCATAAATACAGAAACATCCCCAGTCTAGCAACCGCATTACAACGAGAACGTGAACGAAGAAGGCGTATCGTATCCGCGTGTAATTTGGTAAAAAGGTGAAAATTGATAATCGTTCATCGAGCAATCGGACGAGACGCCTCGGTCGTTCCGCGGATGGGACGCAAATCCTGAATACTGTTTAGAAAAAGCCATCACCGCACGTGCCATAGACCAAGATTCAACGTGCTCAGCTGTGGCAGCTTCATGATCCTCTCGAGCCCGCTGGTGCTTATCCTGGTGCATCCGTAGAGGTCGATGCACTTCAAGTGCTTCATGCTCTCCGCGATCGTGTAGAGGCCCTTGTCCGTCAACCTGCTGCACTGGCCGATGTTCAACGTCTCCAGGTCGTGGAGGGTCTGGGCGATCTTGCAGATGCCCTCGTCGCTGATCTGGCAGGCGGACAGCGACAGAGACTTCAGGTTGAACAGCCCCTGAGAAATGTGAACCAGAGCTTGGTCGCTGATCTTGTCGCAGAACGACACGTCCAGCGAGGAGATTCTGCTCCCACCTTCGGCCAAGTAAGCCATGCCGACGTCGGAGATGTTGTCGCAGGACCTGAGGTTCAGCTCCCTCAAGCTGGACATCTTGGCCAGATGTTTCACGCCCGTGTCGCCGATGCAGACGCAGAAGGAGAGGTTGATGGACTTCAAGGTGGTCAATCCTGTGGATATGTGCCGCAGGGCCTCATCGGTCACCCTCTGGCAATCTTGAAGACTCAAATGTTCCAGGGCAAAGTTCCCACCAGCTGCGTCGAAGTTAACTATACCAGCGAACTGCTCCATCAGGAAGCTCGCGCTATGTGTCTGCGGATGTATACCTGCTAGATAAGCGATGCCATCGTTGCACACCTGCCAGCAGCTTCTCAGATCCAGCCTCTTCAGCTTCTTCAAGTACCAAGCTATGCACAGCAGCCCGTCGTTGGTGATGTTCCTGCAGCCACCGAGCTCCAGGTGCTCCAGATTCTGCAGATACTTCGCTATACAACTAAGAGTAATGTCCGACACTTGTTTGCACAACGAAAGGTTCAGCTCGGTGAGCATGGGGTATTCCTGGGAGAACGCTTTCATCAAGGCTAGGTCGTTGATGTTGTAGCAGCCTGAGAGGTTCAGCGACTCCAAGTTCGGTATGCCCTTAAGAACGTCCCCGAGGCCTCTCCTCAGCGACAGCACCTGCACCCTCTTCACTCCCCTCTTTACTAGGCTAGCGAACAACGCAGGTGCCTGCTTCCTCAGGTGCAACTTTGCCTCGACTCCCCTCCAAACGGACCGATGGTACGCTGCGTCTCTCCACGCTATGCACACTTGAGCAGCGCATCCCTTGTCCCTGACTTCCAGGTAGCTAAAGATCAACGCCAGTATCTCTGGATAAAGGCAAGAGATGTGCGTGCTTGTCGGGACGCTGTCTCTGGCGACTTGGGGCTGCTGTCTGGACAGGATGCTCTGCGTGTACCCTGGCAGGCTGACGCCGCTGGTGTAATGCGGCGTAGTGGCGGGGTTGTAGAGGATACCTTGGCTCTGAGAGCTCGGTATGGCCAGGTGCGGCTGGTGCAGCTGGTAGTAGTGTCCTGAACGGTGGAGGAGCGTCGTGCCACGGTTGGTGGGCAACGCTGGGAGCTCTGTCATCAACAGATGACTTTCCTCCATGGTGTAGGGACAGTTTCCTCCATATATACGTACATGCAGACATATATGTATTGGTTTCTATCTTTTATTCGTTATCACTCTATCTATCTATGTATAAATATATATGTACACATATATACGTACATACGTACATATATAGGGTTAGTTTTCTATGGTATCTTCCCTTTAACCTCTTCGAGTCCCTCCCTCTCCTCTGGAGATTTTTTGACGATAGGAGCCTTCCGTTTGTTTTGAAAACGTACGCCTGGGTGACCGTGTCCTGTCTTCGATGCATCGATGGCGAAGAGTGGACTTCGAGACGTACCAGCAATCGTTCCCGAGCACGCCACGCGCATGGAACCGTATTTTTTAACTCGCCCTCGCCTCGCTCCACGCTTCGCTCGCCAGTACGTCTTTGTCTTATATCGTCCGTCCCTCTCACTCACTCACTCGCGCACTCTCTCGCTCACTTCCCGCCAGCTCTCATTCAACCTCCCCCCGCGGCCCTCTCGTTTCCTCCCGGCTGCGTATATATACGTCCGTGCGTGCATTCATCCACAGCGCGTGCTTGCCTTCTTTATTTTTCCTTTTCTTTTCTTTCTTTCTCCACGTCCAGTTCCTCTCCTCGTCGCACCGATTACCTCTTTTCAGACACCATATATATATATATATATATATATATATGTATATATATATACGCGCGATACTCGCACGCACACCGCCGTTACGTTCGCCTGGAACGAGCACGAAACGAACGCGAACAGCGTCAAAGGCAGCCCCGGTACCTCACCTGGCGATGATACCGCGGCGTGCACGTTACCATTTTCGTCCTCGCGGCGATCAAACGTGTCGCGGAACCACGACTGGCCTCAAACGACATATCGCCGAAACATTCACCGATGCGTCGCCAGTCGCGAACTGTTGTTCCGGTCGCCCGTAGTCAGATGTCGCGGCAGTGACGGACATTCGTGGGATTTTTCCTTCGAGGAATTCTTTTCTGCGCATGCGTAAGCTGACGTCACGGCTACATGTCGTCTGCTACCATACATGTATCCGAACCGCTAGAGGAGGCGCATTTAAGGGGCTCGTGCAATTTTCCCCGCGTTTTTTATTTGTAATTTAATTGTAATTTTTTACTTGTATTAAATTAAGTACAAGAGCCTTAGTGTTCGTGAGTGTAATGTTAGGGAAAATTAAAAAGGAAATGGATAACGAACCGCAGCCGTCCACGTCAGGAATCATCGAAGAAAGGAAGAGGACATTATACAGGGTGTCCCAAAAATGGTGGAGATCATGGAAAGGGGTGATTCGGGAGGTGATTTGAAACAACTTTTTCCTTAGCGAAAATGTTGTAGGAGGCTTCGTTGAGGAGATATTACCGGAAAACACTGACCAATCAGAGCGCGAGTATGCCGATGGAGTGCGGCCGCCTAGCGCTTAGCCTTCGCTACCGCGACCGCTCCACCGGCATACTCGCGCTCTGATTGGTCAGTGTTTTCCGTTAATATCTCCTCAACGAAGCCTCGGACAACATTTTCGCTAAGGAAAAACTTGTTTTAAATCACCTCCTGAATCACCCCTTTCAATGATCTCCACCATTTTTGGGACACCCTGTATTTTGTTCCTTACTGGGATCCAATGGTACCCTAAATTCTAAGTAAGTGTATACAGCAGTGAGGACTGCAACACTCGCTCCAATACGCATGATCAGGAAAAATCCCACGAATGTCCATCACTGTGTCGCGGTGTCGTTCCTTCGACGGGGGGGCGGAGCCTGCCGCGGCTCTGCGCTGAGCTGATTGGTCGAGAGAGAGGGGGACCGCGCGCCACGTGACCGCGACGGCGAATATCGATTCAGGGCTGCGCTGCGGCGGCATTTTTAAGTTTTCGTTTCGGGAAAGTGGGGGGATATACGAGTACCGACCACGTTGTAGCTACTGCGATTTTATGATGTGTATCTTATGTATGTATGGTTCTTTTTGTTTAATTTCTTGGGTTCTTTTTGTTACTTGTCGTTGACCGCGCGTGGACCTGGAAAAGAAATTTTTGGTAGATGAGATTGTGTTATGTAGCCTCATGTAACATTTTATGTGGTAGATTCCTTAATAATAAATTAATTTAAACTACTATGCTATTTCAGATACGCTGTACGAGTTAGAAAATAGATTTTGTAAAACAAATGGTCTTCCTAATTTCTATTATTCCTTATCCCTGTTCCTTAGGAAAACGTATGAACCTAAAAAAGAAATTTTAAATAGAAAAGACTTGCTATGTACTCTCATGTGCCATTTTACATGTTAGATTCCTTAATAATAAATTAATTTAAACTACTATGCCATTTCAGATACATTGTACGAGTTAGAAAATAGATTTCCATTACCTTTTCAACATTACTTTTTAAACTTTCAGTATATCGACTATTGAGTATCACACAGTGACTGATTATTAGACTGCGGATCTTTGTGCATTTATAGGAAAGTTGAATGTGCAAGAATCTATACAATGCAAACGATATGCAAGAGTATAAAAAAGATGGAAAGTAAAATTCATGTTATAATACTAGGTTGTCCCATAAGTTCCTGTACACTTGCTACCAATAAATCATTTTATGATAAAATTATAATCATAATATGCATTTATAGGAAATTTGAATGTGCAAGACCTACAAAATGCAAACAATATGGAAGAATATAAAAAAGATTGAAAGTAAAGTTCATATTAGAATATTTGCAGAATAAAATGAATTCCTGTTTAGGTTCAATTTTTGTAGGCACGTTCCCGAAGACTTTATTTTACATAAAAATCAGCAGTCTGATTATACAGTCAATTCCTCATTGTAATAAATTAGAGCCAAGTAACTGGAAATCTTGAAGCTAAAATCTGAATATATTATTCAGGAAAAATATATTAAGTATATTCAGCAAAGTATATTATTCTAACGGTACTTAGATGAATATTTCATGTTTACATCCATGTATCTCTGTAAACAAAATATCTACCAGTATAATTGAGATATCACCTATCACTAAAATAATATTCAAGACTGTAATATTAAGAATCCATTACATTATAAACAAAATATCTACCAGTATAATTGAGATTTCACCTATCACTAAAATAATATTCAAGACTGTAATATTAAGAATCCATTACATTATAAACTATACGATAAACAAAAGAACATGTATCGATGACTGCATTCCATAAGCTGGAAAATCATACAAAATTTTCTCTGTAATACTTTTCGCAGCTAGAATTTACAATCCGCAAATAAGAAAATTACTTAAATTAATTTATATTAAATGTACATGCGTACTATTAATAAATAATGAATCATGATTGCAAATATTCTCTTCTATGTGCCCCTCGAAACAAAGTTCAAATATTATTATCATTACAAATAAAAGTTTCGTATAGCTAGAACGTAATATGCAGATTACAGTGATTATATCAGAGGTGACAAAGAATATCTAGAAAGCTGCAAAAAGGATGCATATACGTGTACACGTAAAGTCCTATTTATTTCATATTTTAAAGTATATAATAATTCGTATTACAATGTTATAACTGTATAACAGTAAACAATATTGAATATAATCGATAAGAATACTTGTGATATGCCACTAAAACTGGCAAGTAGAATATTTACACGTGATAGGATGCCGCATCATCGATGTCTCGTTAAAGAGATATGTTGTACAGACGAAAAAATTGCAACATCAATTTTGTGATAACTCGTAAGGACTTATTAATAACGGTATTACAGCGGCAGCTGGGTAGATATCCTAACTATTATCACAGATGGAAAGAAGACATTTATTATATTATTATAGCATATTATAGCATATCGATCGTGTCTCGTATTTTATCACCGAACATGACAAATTGTTACGTACTTTGCACATTTTGCCCGCTACGATGTACCTTCTGCCTTTTAATACACAAACAATTTCGCTAGTAAATATGGTTTTCGGAACGATTAACAAAACTTTTTGCTTGCAAACGTGAAAATGCTCGAGTGATTGGTTACTTTAGTCGCGTACGCCGATGAATTATTAATTTAAGCTATAATATTATTACAAATACAGATCGCTCGCATCATATTTAAAAAAAAAACACACAAAAAAAAAGCAAAAAACAGAAATTTCTTCACGCATACTTACAGATACAATTCCATACGTTTTTATATTGTTGCATCGCCAAGTTTTTCACAAGATTACCGTACTAAAATTATTGTTACCGTGAAAAATACATTCGATTATCAATGTATCGAGAAGTTACAATTTCGCCTGATTTTAATTTTCTTTTAACGTACAAAAAAAAAAGCTCGTCTCGATACATTTAAACAAAACTTTTAACCTTTTGACTGCGAAGGATGTATATATATACTCTTGAGAAAGGCTGAGATTGTTTATATTCGTTGAATCAATTTTTTTTAAAATATCAGCCTATAGAGGATGGTGAGACGAAATTTTTTTTATATTTACAGTTTATTCACACGACCCTTAGTTTCGAAAACAAAAGTTGAAAAGTACGTTCTTATATATAAAGTATGTATACGTATGTATAGACAAATAAGCTCAGATAAATGTTTAAACAATAAATCAGTTTTCAAACAATATCACCTTATAGGGAACGATAAGAATGTTCATAAAACTTTCAGTTTCAGAAATGAAAATTCAAAACTTCCAAGACCTTTTCTCTCCGAATTCGATTACATTTAGAATGGTGAAAATAAAAGGATCACTTGGCAATTACTTATTTGATGAATTTGATAGAAATATCACCTTATACAGAATGACAAAACGAAACTTTCTTATATTTACAGTTTATTCACATGACGCTTAGTTTCGAAAACAAAAGTCGAAAAGTTGGAAGTTCATTACAAAAATTTTATTTCAGGCAAAAAGGTCTTCCAAGTTTTCAATTTGTATCTTTGAAACTAAACGTCCTATGAATAAACTGTAAAGATAAGAAAATTTCGTTTTGTCATTCTGTATAAGGTGATACTTTTTTTTAAATTCGATTATTGGACCGTTGTTTTTGTACTTTTCACTGTCATCTTTCAAGTTTTTAATTTTTATTTCTGAATGTCCTATAAATAAACTATAAATAGAAAAAAGTTCCGTCTTATCATTCCTTATAAGCTGATATCTTTTCAAAATTCACACCTCTACGCTTCTTAAAATTTCCAGCAAAAATCGTCTCGCAGTCAAAGAGTTAATTAATGGAATGCTTTCTATGCCAATGAAAAAGCTTGCCTCTGCCATACCGTAAACAATTTCTATCGCTTAGTATAGTTCGATTCGTTTAGAGCGCAAGAGAAAAATTAATTGACAGGAACCTTAAACGATATAAAGTCAATGTTAAACGTTATCTGGACTCGTTAATAATATTGAACGACTCTTTTGTGTTTAACATTAAACATTATTAGCAATATTCGGCTCTTATGGTAACTCGTTAAAAAGAATATTTCCTGTAAGCGTACGAATCTTAAATAAATCATATTTTTATTCCGCTCAATTTGGACGAAGCTTTGCATAATGTATGTTACTTTACGTTACATTTAAATGCCATACTTTCGATAAATTATGTCGCGTTATGCAGAGCTCGAATAAAAAACAATTAATTTAATTCTCTTTTTCTCCTTTTTGTGCTGATTCTTTCGTAAGTCGTACAATACAAATAGGCCTTTACATTTTTAGAGCATGTAACACAAAATCTGTTGCTTACAAAATTATTTTCGCTAAATTAATACTACACACTCATGATATTCGCATCCTATGTATATCGTATGTTACTAGCGTCAAAGTATACTTCTAGGAGAATACACAATTCGATGTTGTAATTTAAATATAAAACTTAATAGTTTTAAAAGAATCATTAGCATTACGTTTATGAGTACACGTTTCTTCTATCGCGTATCCTTTGTTTTAATTCACTTCTGTCATTGAGAGAATTGTTAATAGATCATGCATTTATACAATGCCGTTAACAACATTTCTTTTTATGCTGCTTCGTGTTTTTCCTCAGATTCACTGTTTCGCTGGTTTGTATAGCTTGGCGTTCCTTCCTTTCCTTCTTGGTCTTCAACACCTGCCGTGTTATCGCCAGAAACATCTACATTAACAAATTAGCGCAAACTGAAGTCAATGCACGATCAGTCTCCTACCTTTGTTAACAAAGGTAACGCAAGACACTTGGACTATTTACTGAAATTTTCTAATACATATCAAATACAAGTTCAACTCACTTCTTGAACATTGATATTGTCCTTAGCAGAAGTCTCGAATAACTGGATTCCCATCTGATTGGCAAATCTCTGCGCATCCTCCGTCAAGACAACTTTCTCGTTGGGTGAATCGTTCTTATTTCCTACAAGTACCCTGTTGACCACATCGCAATTCTGTTCGATTTCATGCAACCATCTTTTAACATTAGCAAACGAATCGCCACTAGTCACGTCATATACAACTATAACACCGTGTGTGCCCCTGTAGTAAGTTGAAGTTATTGTCCGAAAACGTTCTTGCCCGGCTGTATCCCAAATTTGGAGTTTTACCCTCTCACCGTCTAGTTCCACTGTTTTTATTTTAAAATCCACTCCTATTGTCGTTATGTAACTGCCATTGAATGTATTGTCGGCGAATCGCAAGAGCAGTGAACTTTTACCTACACCTTGAACACAGAAAAACAAGAATGTAATTAAAGGTGTGTCGTTCCTCGGATTGCATACCCATGGATCATAGTTTCATTGCGTACACAGACAACTTATAGATTATGAACGGGCTCAAAACACAACATAAGTCTTACAGGTGCCTTTTAAGTTTGTCTTCTTTGCGAGAGACAAATCGTGATGGAGTTAAGGTTAGGTTCAATTATCAATTAACAATTTTCTGTCGATTATAAAATGTGACGTCGGTCTAAACGATTGTTTGGTAAACCGAGAGTTGTCCTTGCGATGACAAATAGGGATACAAATTATCGTATCGGGGGCAAACGTGATATTTAGCTGATGTTTGTGTACGTTTCAGCAGCGTCGGAACAGTAAAGTTAATGTTTTCAAGCGACGAGTAGATCATTCGAAAGATGTAAGTTTATCAACGTTGAGATTTCTGTTTAATTACATGGCTGTAGTATGAATTTACATTGTCTATAGTACGTTGAAACTGGAGTAATGTACGTATAAATATTATAAACATAATAAACTGTTGTGCATGTATTTTGAGTAATGAATGTATTCGACACAAGTATCGGTGCACTTACCGCTATCACCTATTATTAGGAGCTTAAATAAATGATCATATTCCCGTGCCATTTTGACATGTATGACGTGCCAGATTATCAAACGTTCTCTCTGGAAATATGGACGATACAGCCGTTGTATCGTGAATTGTCCCAATTCCCGTCGATCAGACGTGACAGACGATAGAACGGAGTTTGTGGAAATTGCGACAAGGCTCGCGGCTTGCCCGAAGTAAAGGACTCCAGTATCAAATCGGCGCCATGTTTATTTGCCGCGATATCACAATTCATTATCACTACCGAGGAAAAAAAAAAAAGAAACGTTATTTGGTTAAAGATGACGCCTACCCCGTATCATACTCTAGCGATCGTCGCGTTCCGCTTGTTTCAAAGGCTGCATTCTTATGCAACAGTAACAATTTATTGTATCGTGCATTAGTTGGAATTGGTTGGAAGAGTAGCATATTTTTAGTAAATCGAGTTTCCTTGTAGAATGTTCAATTATTTGATCGTTTCTTAAGAGAACGTAAAAATGCAGCCTTCCTTGGCAACGTTGGACTTTATATTCGGATAGATTGTTAGATTTTTATAAACAATTTAGGGGTATAATACCGTATAGTCATGAATGTATGCGTATCAGTTGTCAATGGCCACCATTAGACTCGTGAGACCATTCAGAGTTACTCGCTATAGTTACTCATCATGTATAGTGAGTAACTGTGAGTAACTTTAGTATTCTTCATCTATTGTCCTTTGTAACATTCTCTATTATGAAGAATAAAATAATTAGTTCAAGTATTAGAATAAGTAATTTGATATTTTTATAATGTACCTGTTAAAGTTAATAAGAAGTAATAAATAAATTTAGCAAGAAGATTCTAATAGATTCTCTCTAATAAAATGGCCATCGTTAGACCCATTCTTCATCTATCGTCCTTTGTAACATTCTCTCTATTATGAAGAATAAAATGATTAGTTAAAGTATTAGAATAACTAATTTAGTATTTTTATAATGTACCTTTTAAAGTATAGGGGATAAACTTATTTTGAACAAGGTTCCTGTTTAGAAGTCTCTAATGAATTTAGCAAGAAGATTCTAATAGATTCTCTCTAATAAAATGGTCATCGTTACACCCATTCTTCATCCATTCTCCTTTGTAACATTCTCTCTATTATGAAGAATAAAATAATTGGTTAAAGTATTAAAATAAATAATTTAATATTTTTATAATGTACCTTTTAAAGTATAGGAGGTTAAACTTATTTTGAACAAGGTTCCTGTTTAGAAGTCTCTAATAAATTTAGCAAGAAGATTCTAATAGATTCTCTCTAATAAAATGGCCATCGTTAGACCTATGAGAACATTCAGAATTGTTTGCATCCAGAAATCCCATGCATTCTAGTTCCATCCTATTTACCTTAATAGTATATTCATAAGTTTGAATTATAAGTTTTTTGTATTCTATTTAGCATAGTCTAACACAGGAATGGGCAACTGGGTATGGTAGCGTAGACATTATATTAGATGATCAATGCCTGCATTCTCTCAATGCATCCTAACTTCTAACTTCTTCTAATTCCAACGATGCAGAATATTGTCAGTTCTTGTGTTTAAATTGTTTTTATTAAAATAAATAGTATGAACTAATTTTTAAATTTATAGTCAGCGCTCTCTGGCGGTAAAACGCCCAAGTTTATACAGGACATAACCTCAAACTTTCCACGCTAGGTGGCGCCATCGCTGCACATACTTCCTTACCGACTGATTTTCAAACTATTCAAATTTCAAATAATCTATCATTTCATTTTATTGATATATAAGTGTATAAATTCACATACAGCTTCCATTTTGATATCTCCTGGTGTTCCGGAGTTTTTATTATTTTCTTTTTACAATATTATTAAGAAAATAATAGAAAAACTATGCTTATAGGTTCGATATTTTTTTTTTTTTGCAATTATTTCTGAGATTTTTATTTACTTGTCGAATCTCGAAGAAGCCATAGCGTCGACAGATCCCAGGAATGCTCTCATCTGAAAAACACACATTATTGGCATTATTATTACATATTATAGGATAGAATAAGGATAGATTAAGCAAAGTTTGTAAGTGGAAGTAGGAGGGTATTCAACCCTATTCAAGCATTAGAATAAATGCATACATATTCAAACGTGTAGTCGTCACAGAAAGTAAACGATTGCACTAAAAAATATTAAAGGAATAGTTACAGGTAGATGAGAATCCGAGCGTCCAAAACGTAGGCGCAGAGAGGGCGATCGTTGAGATTTCCTGGTTATTAGATGTTCTAATGGAATACCGCCAAATACAGTATTGTGTAAAGCATTGCGTTGCATTAGCAAATTGTAGAGCTCGTTGATATCATCCGCCAGAATCTTCTCTGGGATCTCATCTGCGAACATACATTATAAATTAAGCAGTCGAAAGGAAAAGTTATTCTTATTCATACAGATAGCAGTAGGAAATGTCATTGTATCTGGACAAGTTTGTTCAAGTTGCCCTTGAATCACTGTATAATTATATAATTATATAAATATATAAATACCTTCTCCGTAGTCCATGTATTTTTCAATCCCAAAAGCGAAACCGATGACAACAAGCAGCACCATACATTTTGGAAAGAAGTTTCTTGACATCTTGTCAAGGCTACCTGAAAATAGAACAATACATTAAATTTGGAAACAATTCTTGTTGAAACTCAGTTAATTTCAAACGAAACAAAGTAATAATTTGTTATATTCTAAATAAATGTATGCGTTACAGGTGTTCAGGCTAAGGAGAATAATTTTTCTAGAATAGTTTTCGTTTACAATCTATCTATCTATCGATCAGCTTCTCATTGCCCAGAGGAAACAGACTAATCTTCTAAATTCAATATCGAGTTTACTCATAGAATTAATTTTAATTGCCTTCCAATCAAACACATGCAAATACAAATCTAGATACACTCAATTAATTTCAAAATTTCCCTTCTTCTCATTCTATAATTACTTTGATGCTAATCAAAGCGATGCGAATCGTATCCACTGCAACAACAATCAAAGTGAATTCATCCAGCTCGTGTGTTTCCATTGTACACATAAAACAAAAGGCGCTTAACAACTCTAGCCGGCTGAGAAATGTTCACATTGTTCACTTTTATGGAATGCAATTACCACGTTAGATATTTAACAAAGGTATTCATAAACGCAGAGACATTAAATCGTAACGAGAGCTTACAAAGGGTTTAATTACCCGGCAAGCCAATTAAACTGTTTAGCCAGGATAAAGGAATTCAATTTGCGTAATTACATTGCGACATGACCACGCTATCATTCTTAATCTTCTTCAAGGTTCATTCTTTGTTTACCACTTTATAAATATATTTAAAATAATTATTTGGATCTTAATCTGAAACGAACACGAAATTTGTTTGTGATTGGTGTTTATCTCCAACCGGAATGTTGAATTACAAGTTTAGTTTGAACGAAGAGGATATTACAAAAATTTATTTATTAATATCTATCGACATGTTATTCTAATTAACTAAAGAGGATTAATTGACTAAAGAGCGCCAAGTATTAAAATGAATAAATGAAAGACAGAAGGCTTCTGACAGAAAGGGTGGTAAATGAAAAAACTTACTCTATCACAGACGATGGAATCAAGAACGTTCCAATAAGCTTGGTTGCTCGAGGGATCCCAATCTTGGGAACTGTGATCTTGCACCGTGCGAGTAACGACGCAAAGTGAGGTAGTGTCGAGGGTGTCCCCATATTTATATATATGTAATACACCCACCCACACGTGGACATGTTTACAAGGGATGTGGACACAGATGCCTAAGAACCAACCACGCGATGATCTCGAGCGCAAGCGCGCTTCCTACCCTCCCACGCTCAAGTAGAAGTCCTCTGCAGATCTCAGAGTATGGTACAACGAGGCTTCCAGGTGTCCATTGCATGGATGTGATGCGTCTCTTCAGCATTGGAGGTATTCGCTGAGAGATAGTAGCAGGAAAACATCTCCGCAATGGCCAGATTTTGGGTTGCTGGACCAAAATTCCATCTCATCTGCCCTCCAGATGCTGAGGACCAGTCCAAAGTTGGCTTTGTTCGCAGAGCAGTCCTCATTTCTTGAAATATTCCCTTCGAGCTCATTCTGAAACTTGCCATCTTTGATGTCACCGTACAATATTTTGATCAACTACGAACAAGATATTCATAATTGTAAATAAAAAGAATAACCGAAGGCATGTGTTGGCTATTAGAACAAGAAAATCGTAACTTTCCATTCGGAAGTGGAACAGAGAAGACAAATTACCTAGGAAATCGATACGGGGACAGGAGAGGGCATTAAATTACATTCTAATATTAACGCAAATGGACACTTGAACATCTCGTCCCTTAATGTCTCGATAAACACGCCTAAACGCGGTAACGCTACACCATTGGCATAAAAAAGAATAAACACAACTCCCAATGAGTCTTGATCACCCTACACATCTGTTGCACATCTTCCTATTATTTATTAACCAACTAATTGATTCGTTCTTTACTTTCTAAGCGTTCGATACTGCTAGACGTTATCTTTATTAAATCTATTAACGTGGTATGTATCACGCGATAACTGTTCAACAAAAAACTCTTGAATCAGTCGACTCGAATAGCTAGAAAAAAAGGGCATTATCAACGTCGACATATGGCCAGAAATATTAAAGCGCCATTTGCGTGGAGACTAGTTAAATATTCCAGATAATTAATCCAAGTAATTTAAACGCGAGCAAATGGTGCTTAAATCCTGAATGATTCATTTTTAGGAAATTACTGTTTACTTCGGTGTTTCATTTGGATGAATCAGGGTACCATTTCACCAACAGACTTCTAAATCTGGTACTTCGTTCTCCGAGTGTCCTGGTGTTGCATAAATTACACGTATGGTGTTCGTGAAGCCTGTGTTTTCGCGCCACGTGCTGACTACGACGATCGCATCGCCAACTTTTATGTACCTCTTCCTTCGCATGGAATCGATACCGCTCTGTACTCGCGCCTCTATGTCTTTACTCCAGTCAGACAATGGCTCTTCTGCATTAATATTAATATTGTAACGTATCGGACATTCGTTATTAAATTACTCTGTATTAAATGATTCCGTAAATCCAAGGATTGTTAGAAAGAAAGAAGTAACAGAGAGAGAAACAGATCCTTGGATGGACACCATAATAAAGTTAAATAACGGAAGATAGAGAGCAATGTAAAAACTCTGCATTTACTTTTGTAATGGAATGGATGGACCCCATAATAAAGTTGCAACCACCGTGCAACTACTCCATAGCGCGTGACCGCGAGAATCGGGCATCGAGGACGATACATGGACAACAAAACAGCGCTGCGACCAGTTGTCGTCGTGACGACGATCGCGGCGGCGTTCAATTTTAAAGAGGTTTCCACTGCTCCTATGGAAATCGCCTGCGCAGGATCTGCAGGTATCAGCACCTGTAATTACAGAATAATATATCATTAAATATATTTAATGTATCATAATTTATAATATATTATACGTATATAATTTAATATAGCTTCTGGAACGAAAGATATACTAGTATAATTTTCCCAGGCTACCTTGTTCCCAAGTTCATAGAAAATTTCCTTCTGCCATCGCGCGCTCTCAGCTTCCCTGCACACCACGTCCACAGATTTGATTAATTCAGTCGTCTCTTTCGCATCCAAACTTCCAGTCTTGAGAAAGATTGCGTCGACTCCGTTCAATACTGCATTCGCAATCAAGTTCATATCAAGATTCGATTCGTCCTTGCATACGTCGAATCCTAAGATAACTGGTTTTCCTATCTAAACAAAATTGGCAAATGAAAATGTTATCGTAGCAACTTTAAAAGTCGATTTGACCACTCACTTTGATACACTTTGCGATAGCAATCTTTTCGACAAGAAATAACTTCTCACTTCCAGCATCGGTCTCAAGGCTGGCTCTGTCCAGAAGTATCCCATCGGCTGCTCTCAGAATCTCATCGAAATTCTCAAAACCTTGCAGCGAAGAAATCTTAGCAATGATGCAGACTCTAGTGTTACCTTTGCAAATAATCAAGCTGTTAAACATATAATTTTTAAATTGTTCGTAGAGGTGCACTTGGATTAGACATACCCATCTCTTCGAAGCCAGTTTTAATGGTATGCACCATCTTCTCACTTCGCGTATGATTTATTATAACGAAGTCACATTCTAGAAAGGAAGCCAATTGGATGTGTTCCTGGTCCTTCTTCGAAACCTGGGGCAACTCAACTACGCTGTCCAATAGTTGCACCAGCTTTCCATCCCTTACCATGCCTCCTTTTACTACTTTGCAAACTACGGATGCCTCACCTGCGATAGGAAGAAATTTGATCTCTCTTTTTTTTTGTCAAATATGTCAAAATATTAAATTAAATATCAGTGTTGGTAGTGGTTTGTAGATTATTGGACTATGCTATAGGTTCCTGTCCTTCACAATACAACTGAAATTAAATTAAATATCAATTCTGGTAGTGGTTTGTAGATTATTGGACTATGCTGTAGGTTCCTGTCCCTTGCGATACAACTGAAATTAAATTCTGAAATTAAATATCAATTCTGGTAGTGGTTCATAGATTATTGGACTACGCTATAGGTTCCTGTCCTTCGCAATACAACTGAAATTAAATTAAATATCAATTCTGGTAGTGGTTTGTAGATTATTGGACTACGCTGTAGGTTCCTGTCCCTTGCGATACAACTGAAATTGAATTAAAAATAAATTTCAACAGTTGTTCCTAGATTATTGTAGCAATAAATCTTTCCAACTAACGGACACAAGCGACTCGCAACTCAACGCTGCCTCTATCAATGAGAATTCTGTCCCCAGGTCGACATATTCGTGGCAACTCTGGATAAGATACCCAAAAACAGCTCCTACATCCTGCTCGTTTCAAAGTATCGTCCGTTACCAGTTTCACTGCATGTCCTTCCTTCAGTTCAGCGTAGCCCTGCAAGTACAAACAATTAAAACCTGCTTTCATCTGGATCTATCGTTATATCTAGGGGAAATAGTACAAATGAAAAACCATTTTAAAACAAGCAACTCGACATCAAACGATTCCTTATTTAAATAAGCATCGATGTTAGTAAATGAGAATCATACTATGCTGTTCTTATCACCACGGAATATACCAGTCCTTATCTCAGGACCCTGAAGGTTCATCGCAATACCCAACGGGTAAATCTCGCTGGTGAGCTCGTACATTTTGTTCCCAGCGTCTCTGATGGATTGCGTGGTGATTGCATGCCACTTCTCCTTTTGATGAGACATGTTCAAACGAACCATGTTTGCGCCCGTCGTCATCATGTTAACGACGGCGTCGGGATGAGAATTTGCAATGCCTACGAAAACATAATCAGTCCTGGGTAAATATTCGAGGAAAGATTGTTTGTTTTTGTTTCTTTTCAGTAACGAGATTAGGACATAGCCATTGCCTTACCCAAAGTAACCATAATTCTGGTGAGCCTCGCTAGATTAGGCCTGGAAGCTACATCGAGTCGTGTATTATGTTCAAGGAGAGTATTTTGATGAGCTGCTTGTATCTGGTTGTCGGTTAAAGCATAATCTTCAAGCTGTACCTAATCATAATCGTTACAAATATATTTCTGCTGTTATATACCTCGTTAAACTTATCTTATGATATGTTCTTCTTTATTATAAAGTTTTATTACCCATGGCAATCGGTGACCATTTGTCCTTTTAGCTATAGGTGCTAGTTCTCTAGAGCAAATCATGATGTGTGTTGCTTAATCGAATATACAATACTTGACAATTTTATGCATTTTATGCCTGAGACGATGAGTATGTTAGTAATTACAATTAGAATTAGATGTCCATTTTATTAGTTTGAGATTGGTTAATGGCTGGTGGTTACATGTGACACAGATGAAAGAACTTGAACACAGCAACGTTTTGCTATCAGAAGAATTTAGAATTGCTTTTGAATCGTTGCTGTATTTGCTCTTTAATGCTACCTGAATTTATGATGGCTCGTCTGGTACGTGCCCTCTGAAAAATGGGGAACTAATGAAGAAGCGTTTAAAATAAAATACACTTTTTTATTCATCTTTATACAGATTCTGAAATCCAGTAGATACTCTTCAAGCAGTTAATTCAACGATTCACTGGTTCGAGCAAATATCTCGCTTTGTCATATACGTGCGTATACATATATATTTAGGTGTACTGCATTTAAGTAGTAGGTACTTCGTAGGCTGAATAATACTGCGACTACTGGCATCTTCGAATTTATAGTGTTTCAATGAATTTACTATACCCGTCGTACATATAAGTTACATAAATACTGAACTTTCAACATCTACAGTCGCTGAATCCTCGTTTCTCTTTTATGGCCAGCCAGTATGTTTTTAGTCAACATTTCTAAAAATATAAAAAGAACATAACATTAATATTTAGGTCATCAGTCATAGGTTATGTTACTTAGCATGCAATTAAATATTATATTGTTCTCTTTCTTTCAATTAATCTATTTAAGCAGAAGAAACTAGATAATGGAATTATATTGTTAAAAGACATTTAACTACAGAGTTAACTACTTTAAAATTATAGAATGTCTTCGTAAGAGTCTCTTCCATCGCTTTCTGTCCATTATTCTACTTAACCAGAAGAAACGACACAGTTGTATTATCAAAAGACATTTAAATACGAAGCAGAGTGATCAATATTTTAACATACTAAACGCGTTAAAATTGTA
>NC_071984.1:2734285-2770417 GCF_026283585.1 Hylaeus volcanicus | reverse complement strand
ATTATCAAAAGACATTTAAATACAAAGCAGAGTGATCAATATTTTAATATACTAAACGCGTTAAAATTGTAGAAAATTATAGAATGTCTTCGTAAGAGTCTCTTCCGCTATGTACAGAGCATGCATCTTCGTCTTCTGAAACTTCAATGTCTACGTACACAATGCGAAGCGTATTCGTAAATCCTGAGCCCTGTTTCCACCCAGTGACGACTACAACAGAGTCTCCAGTTTTAATGAAACCGCGACTCTTGCCGAAGTTCAATCCAAACTGAACGCGTACATCGACGTCCTTCACCCAATCGGGCAATGGCGCGGCTGCAGGCAGTAATTAAACAAAAATTACAATTACAATAATCAATCTCACGGTTGTAAAATATGCGCTTAAAAATCTACAAGTCGTTCGCTGTACAAGTGTTACTTTTAACAGTGGTCTTAATTAATTTTAATATTAAATAATGTAACTAAGAGTATTAATCGCGACATTTTTTATTACCGTCGTAATAAAGTGGAAGAATGCCACGATACAGATGCGCCTGTCTCGCGACCTGGTTGAATCTGGTCACAGCGATAACGGGACAGCGAGGTCTGTACTTGGCGACCAGGTGCGCGGACCGACCCGTGGTTGTGATTACTATAATGGCAGTAGCTAAGCATTTTATGGACTCTTCCACAGCAGCGATAGCTGTAGCGTGTGTGGCGTCGATCGGAGGTACAGCTTTGCTCTTGAGGTCGTGGAATATCTGTGTCTGCCAAATGGCGGCTTCTGCTTCCTTGCAGATGTTGGCCATTGTGCGCACACACTCCAACGGATAGTCTCCTTTGGCAGTCTCGCCTGGAAATGATAAAAAGTTGAATTTATGAGCTTATGAAATGAAAGACAGTGACGAGAGTTTGTAAAGTTTCTATACATTCTTCTAGACAATTTTTAGTTTAAGATTTTTATTCAAATTGATAGGGATTCACCTTGAGAATTTTTAAAAAAAAGTCAAACTACATTTTTAAAAAATTTGGTTTTTATTTTAGAGAAAAACTTTGTATATGTTTTTCGTAGGTTTCCGTGAGATCTACGCGGAAAAAAAGTTTCAGACAAAAGCTTTAATTATTAAGTGAGCTACAGAATCTAGAGGGCCCTAATCTTAGGAATTCTTAAAAAAATCAATCTTACATTTTTCATAAATTAGGTTTCCACTTTAGAGAGAAACTTTGTGTATGTTTTTTGAAGGGTTCCGTGAGATCTACACGGAAAAAAAGTTTGAATCCAAAATGTTCATTATTCAAGGAGCTACGAATTTTTGAAGATTTTTTCCCCGCCATGAAGAACTAAAACATTGAATCTTTGGTAGTTTGATACTTTTTAAAAATTAAAAAGAATTCGAAGTTGCACTTCTAAATAGTAAAATGGATGACTGGTAACTCTACAGTACTATCAGCGTCTAAATACCTGATAACATGACGCAATCAGCACCGTCGAGGACAGCATTCGCTACATCAGATGATTCGGCTCGCGTGGCACGTGGCTTCTTCACCATGGACTCCAGCATCTGCGTGGCGCAGATCACCGGTTTCCCGACCTTGTTACATCTGCTGATCATGCACTTCTGCGCTAGGAATACTTTCTCCGGCGGTATCTCGATACCAAGGTCACCGCGAGCGACCATGATGCCATCGGAAGCCTCGATGATTTCGTCAAGGTTCGTCATGCCTTGCTGATTCTCGATCTTCGATATTATCTTGATGTTCTTTCCCTTCTCGCCAAGGATCGCTCGGATCTCCGCCAGGGCCGCGGCGTTCCTGATGAACGAGGCGAAGATCATGTCTACTTCTTGCTCTACTCCGAACTGCAGATCAGATTTGTCCTTTTCGGAGACGGCGGGGAGGTCTACTGGCACGCCAGGGAGATTTACGCCCTTGCGGGAACCTAGCATACCTCCATTCTCAACCGTGGTTGTGATGGAGTCGGGACCTGCGAGATAATAACGAATGAATGCCAGTTTATGAGAATAAATTGGAGACTGAATTCTGAATTCTTTCTGAAATAGTGTTCGGAGTACGTACTGACTGCGGTGACGATAAGAGATATCAAACCATCGTCGACGTATACGCGGTTTCCAACCTGCAGCACTTTGGAGATGTTATCGTAGTCCACGTAGACCAGATTCGCGTTTCCTTTCTCTGCTAAGGATTTGTCAGTGGAGAGCTTGAAGGTCTGACCTTTCACCAACTCGACTTCAGCGGATCCACCCTGGTGGAGTAAGAAAAGATTATTGTGGTATCGAAAAGAACAAGTATAGTGTTCATTATTGGTTATGTATATATAGCAGAGTTGTATATATCTGAGAATTGACCTCTCTTTTCATTCCTACTTAGAAGATTGAGCTATATTACAGCTATATACATGCTCCGCAGTATATATAAAACCTCCATAAACCCAGCGATGAACATTTTTCCAGGCAATGATACAATAGCTGAAGGGTACGCAGGACTAGAAAGGACTACGTACTCCTTCCAGGAGCCCAGTACGAATTTCAGGTCCCTTGGTGTCGAGGGCAATGGCGACAGGGACGTTGATGCCAGTCTTGGCAGTGAGGTTCTTCTGCGCTTGCCTCACGTTAGAGATGGTCTCCGCGTGATACTCGTGGGATCCGTGAGAGAAATTCATTCGCGCGATGTTCATGCCCGTCTCGATCATCTTCTCCAGCTTCTCTACAGGCCTCGAAGCGGGTCCGATAGTGCAAATGATCCCTGAGAGTCGCACAAACGACGCGCGACTCTCGATGTCGAGGGCGCACATGTGGTCTAGTTGGCTTTGGGCGTACAAAGCCTGGTTGTTGGGTTTCCCAGACATCTGCAAAGTGTAAGAGAATTAGATGCAAGTTGCATAAATATGTCATTGGTCAAGCAATGTAACTCGAAAGCACTTTGAAACTCAGTACGAACAAATTTGTCCAAGCGCTGCAAGTTCTCTAAAGGTTCAATTCGTAGAGTTAAAGTGGTACGAAGAAGATATCCTTGAAGCTAGCTGTAATGCTGGCGGAGTAATGTGTACACACAGCATTCGTGTAACGAGTGATCTATAATTGGCTTCTTAATTACAATAATATGAGACAGCATTTTTACAATGTTTCTCAAATTTAACAAGGTCTTGGCTTCTGGCCTTGCTCTTCTGGCACCAAATGTGACTTGGAATTTTTTAGTCGGAATAGATACTAGCAACACTGTGCCAACTAATCGAGATCTCGTTTCACATTGTGTTCATACTTATCGTGTTTAAAGTTGCTTAAGATAGCACTGATGGCTATCAGATAGGACTTAATCTATTAATTGGGGGACATACACTTATGATACAAGTTCGTAAAGATTGTAACAGCGTACAATAAACAATATATTTCATGAATAACATAGGGGAAGATATTTTCGCTTTGTTGTTTGTTATTTTATTGTTGCCTACTTGGCAACAAGGTGTTCGTTGTGCAGTCTCCTGTGCATCTACCTTACGCAACGCTTCAACAAAGATGGATTCTACACAATTTTTCTATTTCTTAATAAGCTAGAAACGACTTGTGCATTTTTCAGTTTGAACAGTGGCATGAATTTGTTTAGCTATCAGTAATTAATGAATATCCAGTACACTTTCAACTCAGAGGAAAAAAATACTCGAAACAAATATAGACTTTACTTTTGAGGGAAACTAGTACATATTTGGTATCGATGTGATAGTAATTGCTGTTCTACGGTCCTGCAAACCAGTACAAGGTTTGTGCACACATAATTACATCAACGCATGGATATACATGTGTGCACAGGTGTACGGAAGATTAATTGCAGTTCATAACAGGGTTCATTTAGGTATTAATGAAGATTTACCAATCGATGAACTGCCTCCTTCGCGACCTGCTTTAATACAGCACGTTTTGCGACCATTATGGAAATTAAATTGAGTGGAATAAACCCACAGTCGCTGAAATTAAATAAAAAAAAAAATTAACATACATCGCTGGCATAATTTAAAAATGTTGGTGAGTAATAATTCTCTTCCCTCTATTTTCCATGTTCAATGTTGTTTAATTGACTCTTTGACTGCGGGAGGTGTAAAGGTGTGAATTAAAAAAAAATATCAGCTTATAGGGAATGATAGAATTGAACTTTTTTGTATTTACAATTTGTTCATAGGACGTTTAGTTTCAAAAATAAAAAATAAAACTTGGAAGACCTTTTCCCTGAAATTCAATTTTTCTAATGAACTTCTAACTTTTCAATTTTTATCTTCGAAACTAAGCGTTCTATGAATAAACTGTAAATATAAAAAAGTTTCGTCTCATCATCCCTTATAAGCTGACATTTTAAAAAAATTTATTTATCTAATATAAATATTTCTCTAAGCCAATTTCTCAAAGGTATATACGCCCTTCGCAGTCAAAGGGTTACTGATAGCCACTGTCCAAATGCATATGTTTCAAGCGTGTTAAAAAATAGAAGATGAATTCTAGGATTATCCAGTCTGACCGAAGCAGCCACTGGTCTTCTGGGGACTTCTCACTTATCTATAATTATGCTAACAAACAACGATAAGAGTAGAAAAGATAAAGAATATACAAGCTACTGGATCCCAGCGTAACTACTGGGCTAAGAAAAATTTCGGAGCACGTGCTTAGTCACATACCCTATTTACAAACATTCTGCATGGTTGGTCACAACAATTTGGAGCTACTATAAAAACCAATGTAGATAAGAAACGCTAAAAACATCAAAACACTCAAAATAAATACACTGCAAACTAATATCCACGCTACAAGGCCTTCCATAAATTACATGAAGCCCTCGAACAAAGTGTACTCATACTTCCTTACAATTCCTTACACGGAACCAGTTAAAATCTCTAGAAAAAAGGCTTACGTAATCTATGAACAGCCCCTACATGCCCCTAACTGACTGGTGAGGTAAAATACCTTGTCGTCGCTGGTAATCCAGACCATTTTCGCAGGCTGCGCAAATAAATACGAGACAGGAATTAGTGGCAATATTGTTCGGGCACCTCGTCTACATCTGTCTGCATTTGTCGGTGCGCACTGCTTGTAGGGCAAGCAATGGAGGGTTCGCGATGAGCAGAAGTAGAGAGGAAATTTGGAGACGTCCCAGGGACGTGCCAGACGATGGCGATGCCAATGCATACAGCATTTGTACCAAAATTCAAGTCGAGGCATTCTACATATTTTTATATGCTTTATAGGCTTGATGATACAGCAAACATAGACAAATCCACTTAGATAGGGTTCAAATTATACTATTTAATGTTATACTAATTATAAGAAGAGTTTTGGTGGAAAGATACATGAAAATTTCTATGCTGGAAGACGAGTGTTACTATGCCGATATAACATTAATTTATATTTTTAACGATAAAGGTGATTGAAATCACAGGAAATAAGATAAATTCTAGAAGAATGGAATGTAACCTCTGTAATTGTCACTAAAAATATACATACTTCTTACATCGTTCACCTAATCATTACTGATGCAGTCATTCAAAATTTCATATGAACAAGTATCAATAAGGCCCGCTCAAACTATTAGACGATAAATTACTCCAACTACATAATTGTTAGGTTGGAAATGTGAGAAATAACCTACAATGGAAGATGACAGATTGTATGATACATACAAAACGACCGTCTGCATTGATTACCGCCACCGTCTGAAGATGTCTGTGCATCCATCAATTATTTCATTTCTAATTTATAAAAACGAATTTCTAAGTACAAGCTTCAAAACTTTTACGAACAATCTTTAAAAAGAAAAAACAAAATAATTCATAGAGAAGTAGACTAAATATGTTTCTTAATATTTTGGTAACTCTTAAGAGGAGAGCAAAGATAATCTTAGAGATCCTAGGTCGATCTAATGTGCAAGGCACACATTGCAGGAGAACAATTTCCATTTTTCTCTCTAAGAAATACGCGAGGATTTAAATAATATAAATTATTTAGAAACATTGCGTGATAGTTTCGTGTGTTATCCGTACGTGTTATCGTACAAATCTCCCTCCCTACGGCTCTAAAATTACAGGATTGATACGTGTTCAAGGATTACAAAAATTGTACGAAATTAATCGGATGACTTTCTCACAAAATTACGTAGAAAGTCTATCGATTCCATAGATATACTCAACAAACCTTGGTGTGTACAGATTATTCAACAGCTAACACGTGTCTGTTTAATATTAAAAATATATACTATATATGTATATATCAATTAATTTCAGCATTGGAAGCCAATCTCTTTCGTTACATACTCCCAATTAATATGTATATACGTAACATACTTGGAATTCAAACAATTTCTGTCGCTCCGATATAAAAATATTCCAAAATATTGAAACCGTTGTAAAAGTATTGATACCGATCAATGTTAAAATTAATTTGAAATTACTGTACAACTTTTCTATTTTTATCTGATCGATTTCCAATAAAGTAGAAACCACATCCAATTATAAAAGTTACGAATAGCTCGAAAGACGTGATAACGGTTTCGTGCGACATTGAACTTTTGGCAGCGCGTTAGAGTAAGTGCACTAGTTCAAGGTTAACATTAGTTGCGTTAAATATTCGGTAAATACATTGCTGGCATCGCTATGTACCTAGAAAAAATATTCACGAGTTCATATTTCAATAATGTACGTGACGAGAATTAATGATTAAGTAAAAAATACGTAGAAAAAGAAATTCGAAATATATATGATAGTGAACGAAGGATTCTTTGAATTGTTTAATTTTATACAATTAATAACACAAGTTGAGAATATAAAAGGTGTGCGAGCTGCTTTTGTCGTTACCTTTTCGAATCGATTAGACCAAGCACGAGTTTAACGAAAGGAAAATTCGGATATTGTGCAGATATCAGCAAAAATACAACGTTCTCCAGTCGACAGCCAGTAGGAAACTGATGTTTTAAGGACAAGAAAGGTCACTATCAGTCGTTACTTCCTACTTAGTTAACCTATCTTCACTATCTTTTGGCTGATCCTCAACGGGGCGGCCACTGCGATACCAGGTTTGGCTCTCGATCGCGCATGCGCATTGGTTTCGGCGTCAGTGAAGTATCTAATACGACCATAAAACTGGCGCCCTCAGTCGCCCCAAAGAAAAATAGAATTGTAAGTGAAAATTGGAAATACTTCTTAGCATGCAATAATATTAATTGTGTGGATAAATTATAATATAGGGATAGAGGTTGAAGTAATTTTACAGATGAAATGCATTTTTTATAATTAAAAAAATGGTTTTCCTGGTTTTGGCGCTAATCGTTGCTATGGGATCATACTTTGTTTCTTATAGCTACAGCATTGCGTGCTCAGCTTTTTTCTACGCGCATGCGCGACTGGGAGCTAAATCTGGTATCACAGGGCGGCCATGACAGACTCTCTGATTGGGCCAATGGGCTCCAATCGGAGAGCGCGAAAATTGTGATCAACTCTCTGATTGGTCCCTCATATAAATATACATAACCTTGATAATTACGCGCTATAGTTAATTTGAGTTAAACTTTACAACTTATTAATTATCTAAAATTTCAAATTAGTTATATTATTTATTCATCATAGGAGTATCTCTATATCGAATATCCTCCAATCAGAGAGCGCGAACACTGCGATCGATTCTCTGATTGGTCCCTCATATGAATATACATAACCTTGATAATTACGCGCTATAGTTAATTATAGTTAACAAACTGAAACATTACGGTTCGTTAACGATCTAAAATGTCACGTTACGTTATGTATTAACTCGCAAAGATGTTTTTTAAACTCATTATATGTACGCTTATTTGTGACGTATCAAAATCCAATATGGCGTCCGAAGATTCTTAATGCCGCTTTTTATATATTTAAATTCTGAACTTGTATTCGACCATATTCGACTGAATTTATGGAGGTGAGTGTTTTACGAATGTAAAACGACGAAATTTAACAATAACCTGCTTTTACGAACTTATAACGAAATAATAAAATGATAATTAACGTTTCCCGCCAAACGTGATTTTCGTTTTTTCCCCACAAGATTTAATTCAATTCTTCCATTCAATATGCAAATACTCCATGCTCTAACGATATATCTATCATTTTATAACATTCCCAAATGTTAGAGTATTATAACAACATATAATGGACACTATATATATACTACTGACACATTTTGGAGCACTCATCCAAAAGTGCTCCGATAGTAAATTTAATATAAAAAGTTTATACTACAGTCATTTCTAATCGTCTAAATTTGTTTCAGAATTTTACATCCAAGAATGAAATAAACTTCCAATGAATTACAAGGGGCCAACTGAACATCCGAACGTAATGCAGACAAATTCAGATATAAATAGCAATGAAATCGTCTCATCAGACTCTGTGGACAAAACAAATGGACCAATGAACTCCAAATATTACTACAATACGCAGCTCAGCGATACTCCAACGAAAATGTTGAACAGGATTTTCTGCAGTATGCAGAACTCACTGTGTACAGGTCCTCCGAATAACAGCAAAGATTATTCGAGAGACTGTACGCTGCTGGATAATTCTACAAAATTGAGTCGATGTAAAAAGTTGTATACTGGTAGAGAGTCGCCTATCGATCTTCCTGGTATGAAAGACAGTAATACAAATATATTTAAATCGAAGCAGTATCTGCATCCTGCGTTAACTGTTAAATGCAACTTTGAAAAGAGACATAGAAGTTACAAGAAACAGAAGAGAAAACAGTTTTATGTATTTAACATGGATTTCATAAATGCTAGTCAATTCGATGTTTCGCAGAAGAAAAGAAGAAAGAACCAGAGTTCGATATTAAACGTCTCGAAGAAACACGTTGATCCGGTAGATAAATTCTCGGTTGATCGATTTATAAGTACAGATGGTAACAAAGGGAGTAGTCTTTTAAATCCTGTAGTTCGTTTGAAGCGACTGTCCAAGTACGATATACAGATGTACACAAGAAACCCAGTAGTTTGTCTAAGGCGACTAACAAAGCTTGATGTACAGAAATATGTGAAGTCAAAAAAAAGAAAGTGACAAATGTTACGACGTAAGGTTTCAAATTGTAAAATGTATCAAAATTTCAATAATTTAATTGCAAACAAATTGTTATATCGACCAGTACCTGAAAAATGTTTCGTACGATACAAGATACCAAATTTTCTTTAGACTGTATGATATACTTCTATCATATATTTTTATGCATTTCGTACTTTTAAATGTTTCTTATAGTAATATCGAATGGCTGTGAGTTCAGCTCTTTTAAAATTTGTCCAATTCTTGTGGAATCAAAGATTGAAATGTATTAAAATGTACAAAATGAAACTTCGTGTCTTAAAAAGAATTTTACAGTTACTATAGTTTCTAGTATATGGCAATAGTAGGCATGAAAGAGTCAATATTTAACAACGAGCCAACAGTTCCGATAAGAACATGTACAGATTGAATTTTAGTATGAACGAGGTCGAATTTGTTCAAGAAAGTATGCCATACAAGCTGTATTATATTGCATTTAAAGGAAATTAAAGTATATATGATTTTACCTATAATAAAATTTATAAACGGACAAAATTATATTTTATTGTGTACTATGTTTCTCTTAATTTGTTAAAAAGAGAATGTTCTCCTATTATACATTAAAATATAAATAATATTAACGTAGCAACGCCATACTTCTGGAAAATCAGCACCTATTCACTATGATCCTTGATTCAATAATAATGCTTTACACAAAAGAAATAACGAAAAATGTACAAAATTTAACATAACACTTTACATACACAAAAATGTATCAAAAAAGTAAAAGTTCACGATTTTGGTAGTCGATATAGGCCACCTGAGAATAGTAGTTGATGTTCCCTAACTTTCCTATCAAGAAATTGCCTCAATTCAGGGAGACCGCATTCCATTGCTCCTGGACCTTGCGATGCAAACATTTTCAGCATCTGATGAATCCTTTCCAGAGGCATCGAGTCCAAGTTGGTCAGCATCCCAACGATATAAGACCAAAACACTTGCAATTCCTCCTCTCTCTGATCACTCGCAGAGGCCATTGCACTTTCAACTTCCTCTTCTTCGACAATGTCTGACAGAGTCCTGTTCTTCGTTGTGCTTTCCTCTTGCAATATGAAAGTATCATTAGAGCTTTCTTTCAGAAGACCTTGCGATACCCAAAAAGTTATCTTTCTCCTGAGCACGGTTGCTGGTACGTGCATGACTTCTGCGAGCTCTTCCAAAGTCCATTCTTCTGCAAAAATAATTTGAGGATTAATTAAATGTTTACTGTTACGGGATGGACCACTTAAAACTTGTATTATCGATTAGGGATTGTATTTCTTACTTTTGTCCTGGAAATGTAAGATTATAGTAGCATGTATCGGAGTCACATTTATATCCAACTTTCTATCCTTCAATTCAATCTCCAGCGTAACATTTCCAAGATGAGGTTTCCAACAAAGCGTTCTGTTTCCCTTCAAAGTTTCAAACGCTTTCACATATTTCTGCAACTGATTCTGCACAAACTTGGGTAACTCCAGCTTCCAGTTTTCCTTGAACGGAGGCCAAAATTGCGCAGACAGAATCAAAGCAGACGTAGGGAATTGCTCCTTCTTCAGACTATAATTAGTGTCCGATTGTATATATCCATCTATTCTCTTAGAATCGTACACATCTTTCAGCATGACTTCGCAGTAGTGAAGCTGATTCTCTCCGAAACGCCTCTTCAATAACTCCAAGTAGCGAATTTCCCTTTCTGTATGATAATTTAATTGAGATAGTAATCTATCAGCCAATAAGGTTCGATATTCGTTTACAAATAAATCCTGGCTTCCATATATATTCACCAACATCGAGATTATATCTGACATTCTACGCTGCGCTGATTTCGCTGAAGAAAAGGAACAAATTCGTATCGCATACAATATGTAATACATAATCTTTTCATATCTATACATACCAGGATCAGCATCGACAGGATCAGGCATCCACTTGTCCCAATTCTCATTTTCTTCGTCGCCAGAACAATCATCCAATTGGAGAGATTCGCCTTTGACTAACTCATCTGCCAGATCGCTGGGGGAATCATCGAGTAGATCACTCACAACGCAGCGCACTGTGTCTTCTCTAGTCCTCAAGTAAAC
The DNA here is from genome assembly GCF_026283585.1 of Hylaeus volcanicus. Lineage (NCBI taxonomy): Eukaryota > Metazoa > Arthropoda > Insecta > Hymenoptera > Colletidae > Hylaeus > Hylaeus volcanicus. The sequence continues at coordinate 2,759,254 of NC_071984.1, read as the reverse complement.
TCTGGATAAAATGGAATTCACGTATCAATTGTAAATAAATTTAACGAGAGTTTAATATCATTGTAACGTATAAACTGATCATTACTTGATGGGTTCTGTTATGGTTTCGAGAAGGACTCCCGTAGGATCCAATTGCCTTAATGCTCTTATGGCTGCGATGTAAGCTGTCAGTATATCCGATGTGTTCACACCTGGATGCAACAATCTTGTTTTCAATGCTTCCTGCAGGCTCTCTACCAAAACCTTTCGCAAGTCCGTTCGTTGCAGACAGATATGCAGATCGTCTATCGCTGGCTGAGAATCAGGATACTCTTAACATAAGACAAATTATTATACACGGCGTAATAAATATGCAACAATAATAAGTAAACTTTAACGTAAAGAAATACCTATTATGATATCGAAGAGTTGTTCGATTCTGAATCTTGTGTACGTCTCGTACAAAAAATAGGTCAATTTTTGTTTGAATTTGTCTATAGTGTTACGAGTTTCATCGCTTAGGGACACAGTCTTCGAAAAGCCACCGGAGTATACTCTTAATAACCAACTCATGACAACTGTTTCGAGCCACTGTAGGATCAAATATTATAATTAATATCTTTCGCTTGAAGTTAATGCAAATACAATCTACAAATTATGAGAATCTTACATTTTCTAGCGATTCTAACTGCGATACATCGAACGTTTTATCGCAAGATTGATTCACGTGGTTCTTTATATGTACGTGGATCAGTGATGTAAGAACGTTACCCACTAGTCTTTCCAATAGCTCCAATTCAATCAGTTTCCTGTTCGTTTCGTGAAACATGATCACTATCATTTGACAGCAACATTTTTCTATCTCCTGGTGGCAACCTATGCACTGAGTAGAATCGCTAGTCGTAGTTCCTACGTAACAGATGCATCGTATTAATAAAAATTGCACGAACAGAAAAACAATTTCATGTAAGAATTAAACTCGGATATCAGTTACCGTGCATGGAGTTGTCTGTACAACAAAATACATTGAACGCAATTTTATAGAATTGCTTTACAATGTGTTCGTAATGAAGCGGCAGTTGACTTAACAACGTAGAGCGTACAATCAGCTTGAACTGACCAAGTATATCGTTTCCGATTGGCGTAGAAGTCTCCTGTTGCGTGAGATACTCCAATTTCTTCAATACCGGTAAAAATTCAGTTACGTGGGTATAGAGTCCATCCACTGCACATTTGAAATTATCAAAGCCTTGTTGTCCATCAACGGTACCCATAAATTTCTTCCAAAACACAGGAGCCACATTTGTACGAATGTGTTTTTCTACGTGAAAAATAACCATTCGTTTGATTAAATGCGTCAGGTTTAACGCCTTCGCCTCGTTGATTATCTCCGTGAATTCTTCGTCTGTGCATTCGTTTTGTATCGTACATTCTCCTGATGTACTCAACTACAGCAGTAGAGGTTATGGTATACATACGACTTTGAGAAATGGATAAATTTTTGTGAGAAGATACACGTAATGGTTGCGAGAGTGGATATTAATTCGTATTCAACAAACCTTTTCGTTTAGAATAGGGAATGCGTGCAATATTCGAGAGAAAATATCGGTTGGAGTGTTGTTGGAGGCAGACATATTGGTGACAAGCATGGCTGACCAGTAACCGCTCACTAGGTGTCACTAGGGCTCAGTGAGTGCTCACTCGAATGAATTTATATTTACGTTGTAAATACTTAGTTATTATTGTTATTTACAGTGTTATTAGATTAATAACATAAATTATCGAGATTTTTATTTTGTTACATTGTTTATATCAAGATTTGTAAGCTTTGACAAAATTTCGGATGACGAGGGGCCCAGAGGGGCTTGAGTGGGATACTGCTGCTCCATATTCGCGCATGCGCGGCGAACATGGCATCAATGAAGTATACGCGAGACTAAAAAAGGGTATCTTAATTACCCCGTCATAATTTTACAAATATACAGGGTGTCTCAAAATGTTGGAAGTTCTTGAATGGGGGAGTACGGGGGGTGATTTGAAACAACTTTTTCCTTAGCGAAAATGTTGTCCGAAGGTTTGTTATGGAGATATTAACAGAAAGCTTCGACCAATCAGAGCTCGAGGCGGCCGCGCTCCGCGACCAATCAGAGCGCGAGTACGCCGATAGAGTACCCGCAGTAGCGTTGGCTCATACGCTTCCGCGGGTGCCCCCCCATTTTTACGTAGTGGCGCTATCTAGCGGCGACATCGTGAACTATTTTCATAATAACATAAACATAACCTCTAAACGCGTCAAATTTTCATTGCAAAATGTATGAATATTTCTCCTAATTGTCGAAAAACGACCATGGAATGTTTAAACATTACGGAATATTAAAAATTTCATGTTCATTGTTCGAAATTACGTTCAAGTAGAAATCGACACCCAAACAATACTCCAAATTTAATATTCAACGATCGTAAACATTACATAATGAACTCTTGAAACGATATTCTTTAGAACACGCATAAAAAGATAATTAATTTACTGCGAAGGTACCTAACAACCCAAATAAAGAAAATCGATATCTAATTTCATTTATATCACTCCTCGTTTCATTTATATCTTCCTTACCTTAGATGGCGACCGAAGATGAAGTATGGGCTCAAACCCTAATTACAGTAACTCCAGAGGAAGACGCAACGCTTAGAGAAATTTCAGATACAACGGTCTTGTCTTCGACACCAGACGTACCACTAAGTTTGGACGACAAAATTGTATACAGACGATCGTTCACTCACAGGCAGTTTATAGACTCTAACGAATTGGACCAAGTACCCTCAGAGTCGGATGTAGAAGCACCAGAAGAGTCGTTAAGAAGACCTATGCAGGATGCAGAGAATCAGACGTACCTACAAGGAACACCAATCGTTCAAATTTCCCTTGAATATCGAGACGAGGCCTCCCAAACAATGTACATGAGGCCTCCGTGCTTGCCTTTAACATATTACAAGGATATAATGAGTACGTAGCATTGTACATTGTCTTGTCCTAAGTTCTGACGTGTACCATTTATATTCAGCATCCATGCACGAAAGCTCGATGCCTACGTTAAAGAAGAGCATGGCGACAGCGACTATCGTCACTTTCCATCCTAATGCACCGGAAAATGCTGTATCTATCGAACTGTCCACAAATATACCAGAGAACGATCTCGAAGAATTCGTATCAGAATTAACAAGCAAAGAACAAGCAGAAATAGAAACTTCAGAAATTTTGAACTTTCTAATAGCACGTGCACTTTGGATAATCGATCCGAGTAAAATACAAACAGAGTTACAGGATAAAGAGGTCCAGACCTGTATCAAGTTTAATTGTCACACGAATACTCTTGTGGTGGACCGCGAGACGCAAACCGCCTTGACCTGCGAGCCAAAAAAATCCAATACAACACTCCTATCGAATTATTGGGAGACGAAGAATATAGTTTCAAGCATCTTGGAAGATTGCCTTTCGAAAGGAATAGGAAGTAGAATTGCGATAAATTACGTGATGGAAGACATTATTGATAAGTGTGCAGATAGGATCAGGTATCCCATGGTGGATCAGAGTACGCAAACTATAGTTACGTACCCACGTCACAGAGAAAAAGAGGAAGATATACTACGCAAACTGAGAGTCGACATTGTTGTTGATCCTCTGGAGGCATCTGTTGTAGTAGCACCCTTAATAGACAATTTATTGCAAAGGACTTCTGATACTGTATCCAGAAATGCTCCTGCGATAGTAAAAAATATTTTAGAAAGGACTCTTAAGCGAACAATGACTATAGTTGGGAAACTTATGGAACTTGAACAGGAGTCACAGCGTTAGTACAATATCCTTTGATAAATTGAATGTAACAATGAATATTCTACGATGTTTCATAGTTTCATTTTTTGTTATACAGCCACGCAAATATCTCAAATATTGGAGCAAAGAAGAAAGAAGATCCTCGATTCGATGCTGCACACAAAAACAGAAGCAATGTATACCCAGACAAATATAGCTGGAATTGTTGAGGTAAGAAGAATCAAGGACGAGAGGGATGTTGTGTGTTCCGTCTGTAGAAGACCATCAACCTGCAAATGGTGTACAGGGGATTACGAAGAGAAGACTCCAGAAGTTACTATGCTTCGTACGAAGGACATACTATTGGCATACAAACCCTGCTATGTTATGACTACAGCTTCTGAGAAAGAAACGACTATTCAGACCCAAACAAATGTAATCTATCCACCTTCACCTCGTGTAGCCGTTTCGAAGCATTCTACTAAAGAATCAGAGGGAACGATTAGTATATTCTTGCAACCTGAGATTGGATCACAAAGTAAATATAATTGGAGAATTATAGAATTAGTAAAATGTGTAAAGTGATTGTCATTTTCTAGAGTCTGTTAATGAATGGTCCTGTGTCATCGATGCTACCTTGATGAAACCATGTTCGATGAAGGGTGATACTTTAATTTATCATATCTAGACTGCGGATGCTTATGCATTTATGGCAAATGAAACTATGGGGGAACCTATATCAAGAATATATACGTTATACCCTTTAGAATATAAGATATACTTTCATTTAAATTTCGATTCTTTCCTTGTATCTGTAAAAATAATTTGCATAAACATCCGCATTCTAATCATATCTGTTCCATCCTAACAATACGTAACAAATATAATCATTTACAGAATCCTTGAGCAATACAAATGAAACTACAGCTTCATCGGACAAGTCGAGCTTAAAATCAGGCCAAGATTCTTACTGCGAAGCCTTGACTTCCCAGGCAGCGAATGCTTTGGAAATATTAAAGAATACATTTTGCAGCCGAGAGAACTGCCTGGTCACTTCTCAACACAGCTTGAAGAAGAGTTATGTATCTATGCAAAACGTAGATACATGCGAGAAGTCAACCTGTTTAAATAAGAGTAGCAGTGCTGGCGAAACGAGTACACAAGACACATTCTACACGCAAAATTTCGAAACTTGCTCGAAATTGCGTTTACGCGCTACGCGCACTTGCATCAAACGCAAAGCTGCGAAATCGCGCGGTTTTAAAATTATTCCTATATGTCTCTTGCAAAATTCCGATTCTCAAGAATAAATATTCGTTCTTAAATCACAGCAATCGTACGTGCACATGTATAACTTTAGAATTTAATTTTCCTCTGGGAATTACTTAAATGTATCCATGAAATGTATGCATGAAATGTATTCATAAACAATAAGCTATAAAGAAAACAATCAATCAGGTTTTCAAAACGTTTATTTTATCAAAGAAACGAACAGATGTATGAGTATTAAATCTGTATAGCCGTTTTACAAATGTATAAATTTGCAAGTATGTCCCATGAAAAATTTGTGCCCTTACGAGTGGACCGTAAACAAAATTTATACACAACTATCTTTCACGATAGTTCCGTATCCAATTTGATACACTGAGCTGTATTAATGTACTCCATGTTGCAAAATGCGAGTAGAAAACTTTGTCAATAATGTAAAAAAAAAGAAAAAGAAAATGCAGTTCTTAATAATAATTCTTAGCAGAATTTGATATTCTTCAATTATAGATCGTTAAATTAAGTATATTTATAGACGTTCGTTTTCTTCTTCTTCCTCTACCTGCAATTCTTTCGCAGGTATCTCTGTCATCTGTTCCTCCTCTTCAAGAACCTGCGATACTTTCTGTTGATTCAAATCGTTCCATGGTTGAATCTCGGCAGAACCAAACAGCCAAAACAGTACCGTTGCAGATATGAATACTGCTGCAGAGATCCAAAACATGATACGCCACTCTTCTATTCCATTCTGCAAGAATAATAATAAATTTAAATTTTTCGTCTTTCAAGTTAACAAATTGCCGATTAAATCTGATACGTACTCTCTCGTTTGTTAGAGCGCCGATGATTGGCGGAATAATGAAGCCAGGAAAGCTGCCAAAAGTATTCATGATCCCATACAGAGAACCAGCGTAGTTCGGAGCGAGATCTTGGTGGTTCTGTAAACTGGTCTGACATGCAGCTCCGTTGAAAGTTAATGCCACTATCAACATCACCATTGCAACTGTTGCGTCACAGCCAGCATAGGTCATTATGATTAATGCAACTGCTGGACCGATGTGTGCTGTTGGGTATATCAAATTATTATTTGTATTTATTAGTGAAGAATTAGGTAGAAAGGCTGTCTCTCTAGTTTCTGAGTCGTTTACTAACAGAAGAGCATGAATATCTTTCTAATCCAACCCAGCGTCAGAATATTCTTCCTTCTAACATAATCCCCAGCTGCAGCGAACACTACCCCAGCGCCCAGTCTAGCTATGTAAGGTAGTCCTGTGATAAATCCTCCCTGCGATTCAGTAAATGTTAGAAAATACTTAATAACAGGAAAATACTTAATAAAATACAGTAACGAAACAATTACAGATTTCATGTTGAAACCAAGAACTTCCAAAGTGTATTTTGGTCCATTCGTAGCTATGAAATAAATGCCCCACATGTTGGCGAAGTGGGCCCATAGCAAAGCTAAGAACGGTACGGAAGTAACGACATCTTTCACTGGGAGTTTCACCTAGAATTGGAGCACTGTTTAAGAAACCGATACTTTTATAAATCTAATTATAAATCTAATCTAATCGACGATTTTCAAGCTTTTACCTTCTGTTTAGAAACGGTTGTGCCTATCTGTTCTTTAATATAAGTCTTTTCTCTTTCTGTAATTCCTGGGTGATTGTCAGGTGTATCGTATATGAGATATATCCACAAGACGTAGAAGATCAGTATGAGCCCACTTGTAACATAGTACGCAGTTGACCAACCGTAAGCACTGATTATTTGACCGCAGAGAGCAAATGTTACCACCGTGCCAAAAGGTCCACCTAGAAATGTTTCGTTATTATACAGTTTGATATTGTCTAGGGAACATTTTTTTAAATACCTTGCATGGTCCATATGAACATTCCCTTCTCGCTAGGAGGCACCCACCTAGCAATCATTGCATGAAGAGCAGGATAAACTGCTGCCTAAAAATAGGATTTCTTTTAATATAAACGCGAACAACAAGAAACTTAATTACTTTTCAATAAAATCCAATGACACGAATAATAATAATAATATAACAGTACTAAGTATACAAATTCTATTTTATAAATTAGTCTCTGATAATGAGAGCGATGTAAATCAAAGTTAAATAAATTGTTACCAGTCTTTTTTCAATTTAAAGCGGTACAATTACACCTCTAACGTTTTGTTAAACTGAGATACGAGAATACGAAAATTAAGTTTATCAAAAAGTACGATAATTAAAAAACAATCTCCTAGACTTACACCAAAGAAACCCATCAGAAAACGCAATAGAAATACCACACCGTAATGAAGATGAGCTGCCCAAGGCATCAAAATATTTAATGCTGCAGGTACTAGTGTTGCAAATCTACATTAGCATAGTTCAAGAGGTAGTTAGAATACATGTGACTCCGAATATACGGAATTTAATGGAAAACAGCAATACTGTAATTGTATCGTTGTGTATTGTATCCAATGAACTTACGCTACAACCGTGGAACCCCCATATTTCTCAGCCAGGAGTCCAGCGGGCACACTTGCTGGAAGAGTCCCATAAAAATAGGCAGAAAGCAACAGCCCTTGAATATGTTGGTTCCATTCGTACCTTTCGCCGTACTAAAAAGTAGAGATATAACAGATTGCATAAAATATTACTCCAACGATGTGTGCAAGTATGATGTAATTTATGTAACGTATGATTCTTTTCTGTGTCATCGAGTGTCTTCTAAATTTAATTTATTATAAATCAAAATAGTTTAATAATACTTATTTATCGAGATACAGTTAGATTAATATCGAGATTTTTCCTCCTTAAAAATAGAAAATGACTTCAAAAAAAAAAAGCTCACATCGTTAACGATTGTAGTTCTGTTTTCTGTACTATTTAAGGGTACAACGCTACACGCCGGACCACTTCCTCCGTCTTTACTAGTCGCATTTACCATAGCGACAATGGTAATGGACAAATTTGTCCGAATCATGTACGAAAACATACAAGCTAAAAACATCATTGCTCCTAAAACTCCTCTCCTAGGTATTCTCTCTGAAATATACACACAAATATACATACGTACGTACTGTTTCAGATTTATTTTCTATATGGAATACAGAAGTACCAAGTATAAGTTCAGGTGACGAAAGAGGAGACCAATATAAGCATTTTAAGACAATTTATCGCATATTATTATCCAGAATCCACTTTGCTTTTCATTATAAATTGTACTATCATTTGTAAACCGCCTTGTATATAAATTTTCCTCTGGCTTCCACTTCTAATCCCGCAATCAATGCGCTTACGAATATTTAGAGAGTATGCTATTTCTTTCAAGAGCGCGATAGTTAATGAGTACCCTATGTTAGAAATTGCGAAGAAAAGAATAGTTAAGATGTTGCTTATTTACCCTTGATTGTCCGAAAAGATGCCATTTTGTCGTTTGCTGAGCGTAATCGAGTATATAAACGTGTATAAATGGCTCTTTGATCCCTGGAAACTTCAAACTGCTATCATGACCTGTATTAGAAATTGGTGTCAATAATGCTCGTTGACCAATGAGATTCCCTGCGGAAAGGTTAGGAGATTCAGTATTTAATCGAGGCTATTGGTACATACTGGTTATATTCTAAATAAGAGATAAGGATATATTCTCACTTTGAATTAAAAATTGTATCGATTTAAACTGTTTATATTTGGAGACGTGTAGCTGTAGCTTAGACAGCAAGGATTGATATTAGAAACTAAAAGGAAATATTGTTCGCAGTCAAGAGTTAATATATATATTCTATCGGAGCAATGTTTTATCAAAAGTGAGAATAAATAGAATGAAAAGATCTGTGTCAGTGGCTATCAGTGTATCAGCTAGTAAGATGATTCTTGATCTCTAACCTCTTTTCGCTGTGACGTTTTTCACAGATAAAACGAAGATTCGCTAATATTTTTGGAAGGACGCATCGACCTTCGGGAAGACAACCTTGGATGTCCGAGTGGAAAAATTGAGCGCAGTAACAGTGTATAAATAAATGCAACAATAATTTTTAATTCTCCCACATTATTGCGTCATACGTTCAAACAATTAACACTCTGTACACAAAATAATCGGCCACGCTATTTACAATAATGACTCAATCTGACATGATCAGTCATGATCAGCCGCCAAACTGGCTTTTTTTAGCTTCGTTTGTATTTCACCCTCTTTCCCCCCCAGCCCTCTGGATGGCGTCCGCATCCTTTCCATTATCACCAGCAAGGACGCCAGTAGCGTAGCTATAGAAAATAAAGCGTGATTTCAATCGGTTTATACTTGTACCATCGGGGGGCCCTAACAGCGCCATTTTCTGCTCGCGCTAGATACGTCAGTGGCGCTGGAAACGGAGCGCATGCGCGAGTGGCGGCCATTACGGGTATCGCTGTGCATGCGCCTAGTTACTTGGTTACGCTGTTACTGCGTTTCCATGGTTACCAGCCACTGGCAATCTATAGTAGCCCAACTGGACGTTGTCAATTGTTTAAATAAATATGTTACTGATTGCCGTAATACTTCGAGACGAAATTCGTGGATCGTTACTACCATCTCGTTATAAAATAAGCTGAAATTTCTATCTTATTATACGATAAATCGATAAATAGAGACATGTTTTGTTGCAGTGGCATCTATAAACATTGTTATGTCGCGAATTAAGATGGCGCTCGCGCATGCGCACTGCTCTTAGCGTCAGTAATGTACCTAGTATGAGCATTACTGGCGCTTTAGTCGCCCCGAACAATGATAGAAGTATAAAATAATTTGTATGGCTTCTATCGCGCACTATAATAAAGAAACCGTTATTGAAACTGAAACTGAAAGCTTTTATCGTATCTATATTTGAATTTCTACAGCTATAGTACTGTTCGGCTTTCAACGATGCGCATGCGCGAGTGGCAGCCATCTTTGAATGCTCCGTGAGCGCCAAAATCAATTGAGCGCAATTCAGCGGAATCGATCAGTTAATAAACTTTCAATTTTACTTGACAAAACAACGATAAATTACCACTATACCGACATAATTGATTCGCTCAAAGCCTGCCCTAATACGAAAATACATTTTCGCAATTGTTTTTCCCTTTCCAACCGTTCTAACATTGAAAAATTTCATCTATCAATTATAACATTAACTTTCTTCTTTAAGATTACTTAAAGTATTTACTTAAAGTATTACTAAAGATTACTTCAAGATTACTTAAGATTACGCAACGCTTGCAAAGCAACGAAATCGTACAACACAGATTTACAAGTTTTAAACATATATTATTTATTTTACTTTTATTTTTATTTTTTTTTTTGTGATCCGCACATTCACACAGTTCTTACAGCATCTTATACCTCGCATAACTTTTATATAAGTTGTTATCGTTTTGAGCTGCATTCAGTAAAAATAATTTCATTTAAGCAGTAATGAATGACACTCGATTTGTGCAAATCCGGAGGTATCAAAATATCTTCTATACGTCATAAGAAAAAACGATACTTTTTCCCTTCTTTTTCTCATTCGATAGTCTTTTAATTTTCCCTTTTCTCTCTCTCTCGTTTTTCTTTTTAATCATTTGTTGTTCGCATTATAAACGTCCACTCTTAACATAGTAAATCTTTCCTTTCTGTCTTACAAGTGGAAATATTTAAGGCCGTCTTATTCCGCAACATAGGAAACCGTGGTATGTTTGATCTTTCATTTGTCAACAACAAGACTACAATTGCTCGCACCTTGGTGATAATCGTGAAACTTACAAACAGCGATCCTAAAGTACAAACGAGTATCTTGGAATATAGAATTGTGCATCACGGTAGACTTCTTTCATTTCTGATAATAGTTTTTTTCATTTAGCTTTATCATTTTTACTTGTTTATTTTAAAACATCTTGTTCTTAACGTCGGTTGTTATCGTTACACAATTCTATATTCGGCTGTACTTATCAACAGTGCATGTATTCTCCTCGACAGGAAAAGAAAACATTGAAATCCCTTAGAAAGCCATTCTTATGCTAAGTACACATACGTATCGATAGTTGGTTTTTTTTTTTTTGTTTTATACATATAAGCTCATTATAGTTATGGAAATATTCTATCCTTTCTGCTTGCACAAATAATACACGCGCAACCAGTGGTCGATGTACTGTGTGATACTCAATCCCTGTTTCTTCGACTTAAAACTATAAAGTTCTGACTAGCACGCAATATTTTCTTTACAATAAATAAACATATATATTCTATATCCGTTAAATCTATTCCCTTGCGTCGCAATGCAATCAATTTGACCAGCGTTTAGTACCCTTTATTACGACCTTCGATAAAGCAAATCGGTTTGGAAGAATGTCTTCAGCCGCAAAGGCTCGATTAAATAGAAAAAAAGAAGCGACGTACGTACAATTTCTTCTTCCAAACTTTCCTCCGGAATTTAGTTTCTCTGTTACATTGTTTTTCTTTCATTTTACTTCAAGCGCAAAATACCATAAAAAATTGAAGCAGCCCTGCAGAGAAGCCCCAAAGGAAGAGCGCAAGTTTTACATTCGTTTGTTTCATTTACTTTGGTCGTTTGGCCTCGGAAGCTTCTTATCGATTGTATACAATTAAGGTACGGTAAAAAAATTGTTTGTTTTCTTTTTTTTTCTTTCTTGTATGAAATAAAAGGCACCAAGTTTTGCCAAACATCTAGTTTGTTCATAGGAGTTTGCATCTTTCGATTAACTGTCGATCGTAGCGTTTTACAGCGAAGTTCATCGTTTCTGCATCAATATGTGTCGTTTTACAATTTTCTTCGTGAAACCAAGCAGCTCGTACCGATCTCATTTATTAAGTGTCGCATAATTCTTTTTAACGATGGTACACGTGTAAAGCTTGGCAAATGGTCTATACAGCAGTGCTTTTACAATAATAAATACAATTGGAACATGATCCTTGACGATTTCAAATAATAGTATCTCGATGTACTCGTCGTCGAATAATTAACATTATGTGTACAATGTATTTTGGAGAAACTCTAAACGTTACGTAAGATCAATTGAGCGCAAGTTCCCAGACGATAGAATCATGAATGATCCTTGGCGATTCCAAACAATAGTCTTTTGATGTATTCGTCTTCGAATAATTAACATTATGTGTACACTGTATTTTGGAGAAACTCTAAACGTTACGTAAGATCACTTAAGTGCAAGTTTCCAGATGAATCCTTTATCGATTGAAAGTATTACTTTAACAAGCATTTCGACATCGATAACCATAATAATTAAGTTACTGGAAAAATATATAAAGCGGCATGTATCAATTTCATTGAAACTTTGTACTTATTCAATGAGATACAATCATATAAATCAATTACATGAATACGAGTACACAAAATATAAATCTATATATATATATTTATATATATATATATATATGTATGTATACATATTGAAAATATAGAGAACAAATGTGGAAATGAGAAATGAATACAAAGTTTTAATGAACTTGCGGTTAGCAACAGATTCTATTCCCCTCTCTAAAATGCTAATGGAAAGAAACATTAAGCTAGAATAATTAGAAGTCTTTTGGTGTCACATAAATAAAACTTAAATTCGTCTATCGATTCAGCCAGCGTCTTATAAAATCTCCGTTCGATTTTGTTTAAGAAGTAGCTGTTAAATATATACAAATAATTCAGTTTAATCGTAATAATAAATTAACATACACAAGAACAGTATCATTCGCTGTACATAAAACAAAAAAAGAAAAAAAAATAATAAGTATGTACGTTTTCAACATTCGAAACAGCTCGTACATTTTCAAAATAATGTATGTATATACATGTATATAACAAAAGAAATGTGACGTGAAATTCCACGATGCACACTTAAATCCTAGTACTTTGTTACACAGAAGAGTTACTCGAGTGTCTACAAATATAAACCATATATCGACACACACTTGATTTTTTTTTTCTTTTATAGTAGATATATTAAAATTATTTAAATGCGAAGCATGTTTGAAGACACTCACAGCTTCTACTGTTACCTTTTTTTTTTTGTTTGTTTGTTTGTTTGTTTCTTTTAAACTTTAACAACTGTGCACTTGTTTCTATCTGCCACATTGTTTGTATATGTATGTACATTTAATGCGAGAACCATATATTCTATCAGTAAATCAAAACGATTATTTTATATATCGTTACACCAATCTCCACTGTTGTTTTGTACTATTCGTTTAAAAATACTGAAAGAATATATATATAATAGATTGGTCCTTACTTAAATGATTTCTGAAATCTATGTTTAATACCTGAATACCTTGCGAATACATGAAAATATATTCCAGTAAAGTTTGAGGTTTTAATTTTAGTATCAACGCTTGACCTTCGAAAAGTTTAAATGAGAAATACATGGAACTTTTCAAACGGTTACTGTTTTTTGTTATAACTGTGGTAAAAATTGACAGAGTGATTTGAAATTTGGCAGAGTTATTACTTATAATTAGTAGTGAACCTAAATAGGAATTTATTTTACTCTCAATATTTTTTATATTTTTGCATACCGTGTGCATTTTGTAGTTTCTTGCACATTCAAATTTCCTATAAATGCATAAAAATCCGCAGCCTACTTATAATAATAGGAAGAAGTCCAACAAATTTCGAATTTTAATCTTAATATATATATTAAGATTATTAATAATACTATATATCAACCAACACTATCTCAAATGTTCCAAATATAAATTGTTATCGAAAGAAGAACTTTGACATACTAAATTTTTGAATTACCTGAAATAGAATTTTTGTTTATGGAACATTTATAAAAAAAAATAATAATAAATAAATTCATATTTAAAACATTTAAAATAATGTTACAAAAATATTTCAAGTGGAGAAAGTAGCTTCGTATTTACTTACCTGATATATAAGGATATAATTGAGATAAAAATTTGAAATTTTTAAGGCTTCTTCCTATTATTACAAATAACAACTCTGCCAAGTTTCAAATTGTTCCGTCAATTTTTACGGGAGATATAAAAAAAAGAAGTTAACCGATTGAAAATAATGTATTTTCCATTATTTAAAATTAAAACCTCGAATTTTACAGGAATATTTTTTTATGTAGGCGTAAGGTATTTAGGTGGTGCGTTACGACATCAGAAATCATCAAAATACCGACCGAAGTCTAATATATATGGAGTGTAACAGACGGCTTAGAACAGAACTCGTTACGCAGCTCGATGTATAATGAATAAATCACGTTAAAAAATATGAACGTTGGAGATTATCTAAAAACTCGTACGGTTATATTAATCTAATCTGCATCTGGTAGGAATAGTTTTATTTTACGTTTTGACAATACCGTCGTCAGGGCGGATTTAGTAAAATGTTGACGAGCAATTGTGCAAAATAGAATCCGTCGATATGAATAGTTTTTCTTTTGCACAAACTGACGTTCGCTATTTTAAGCTCACTCGACTCTACAGCGTATTAAACGTTTAAAAAAAGAAGAAAACACGAAACATAACACGAATTTGGATGGTCTGTTAACAAATCAATAACTTCGTTGACCCTTTGCGCTTCAGCGACGCCGAGTTAATTCCATCGAATAAAATAACGAAATAATAAAGTCATTCCGTGAAATGGTCGCTGAATTATTTCATTTGTTGCGCGATAACAGAACCGCGAGGCTCTTTGAGTGCAAAGCGTCGACGTAAGGCATCGAATTCTTCCAACAGTAAAAATTCAAGGAAACAAGAGATTCGATCGAGTAAACCTTTTGATATCGATGCTATAAGGGCATGAGAAATTCATGGTCCCGTATATTTTCTCAATGACGTCTCGACTAGATGATACATTAACGTACTAAACATCGTGCCAGCGATACCTTGCGCTTGCTCGCGCGAAGCAAGGCTCCGGTTACGTATTCCTACGCGTTTATATCACACAAAACTTACTTAGATTGTATACATCCTGGGCGTTATGCAAAAATCCTCTTTCCGGAGTCGTAGTACGAGGTTCTCGTCTCATAGAAAAATTATAATTTATGGGACTAGCGTGTTAGTAGGCCTGCCATGCTCTTGTGCTAACGTTCCGTTCTCAGGTGCTAACGACTTACTCGCGAAACTAAAGGGCGTAGGCACGCAGTTAGCTTAGCTTCATACGCTTTGATTGACTCGTGTTTGATGCATCTAAAAGAAAGAAAACACTCTCTAAGATACGTTTGTTTTTCGTGGATCGACGAACGTTTCTAGGGAATATGAACGAAATGTGATTCACCTCCGTTGGATGTTGCGCCGAACGCGCTGACCAACGAGCAGTTTTGACTTTTCTGGAAGAAAACGTAACTATGAATTACAGAATTGTTATTATTACAGAATTCTTAGCTTGCGACGAGGATAGAGATACGCACATCTCCCATTACAGCTATAGGAGTCGTTCCCGTGGCGACAGCCACTTGATGCTCGATCAAGTAGAACATGTATTCGTCGTACAACAATCGAATAAGGTGAAACGATCCGAAGCTGGCTGCGCTTCTTAGGGTGAGGTCGCGAATCACCATGGAACTGTCGAACGAGACGAATGAAATTCTGAATTAATAAAAGATCAATTATTTAGCAGGTTCGGGATCGTCACCTGTAGAAAGACCACTTGAGCAAAAATTGCCGGGCAGCCTTTGCAAACGTAGGTTTCTCTTCGAACGGTTTAAGGACCTGCGTCACGACGCTTTTCAGCCAGATCGCCCAATCCTCCAAAGAATTTTGCTGCTGTAGAGTCACTTTGAAATCCGCTTCCAGCCGTTGCACCATCGTGTAGTCGCATTGACACACCCAAGAAGCCTGAAAACGACGTGATTTTTACTTGATTTTATTCGAAAGGCACGGAAGTATAATCCGGTTCTTAAACGGTGCAGATACCTGTTCTTGAACATTGTGGAAGTCGACGCGATTCAAGTCGGCCAGCATTTGATTTATTTGACTAGAATTTTGTAGAACCGCGCGAGCTGCTTGAGCGAGGTGATTCAGGGACGTGTAACGCCTTAGTGTCTGGGCAAACGCAGATACAGCGGTTAACTGAAATAAATTTTATTGACAGGGACAGATCGCAGAGATGTGTATAATATCAGGTTGTCCAGAAAATTCGTGGCAATTTTTAAAAAACATTCAAACATTCAAATTGAATTTTAATATATATTTATTGAATTACATAGGTGCCATTTTGTTCGACAACCTTCCCACCTTTTAAGGGATGTATGCATGTTATTTGTTTTCAACTACTTCGATGTATTCAGACATGGACTTTCCGGACAACCCACTATATCATATATCTGTTCGCAGTACCTTTATCTGAGTCATTTCCTCTGGACAGTCAGCCATCGCTGATGTTAGCCATGACTCCAATCCTTTCGCAAAGTTTCTGATGGACTGCGTCAGTGAACCTGAAGATACATTATAATTAATTCAATAATTAGAGTCAAATATCTTCAAATATTCTTCAAAAAAGAGTCGATGCAACTCACTTGGTATGGGTCTCAGTACGTTAGGCATTAGTACTTCCACCAAGTTTTGGTAAAATGTATAGTCCACCTTCCTAATGAAATCTTGGACTTCGGAGCACTTGCACATCTGATACAATTTGGTTCTGGACATGGAATAGTTAGAATTAGGATTAGACATCCGACACAGTTTGGTTCTGAACGTGCTATAGTTAGAATTAGAATTGTTTACTTGACAGATTGAATTTTTGAAAGATACGATAGAATCTTCGCTTACTTGGATAAATATTTTTCTTCCTCGCACTCGTCGCCGTTATTATTGTCCTGGCTGCGCCAAAATTCCCTCCAGAGGCTCTCAACGGTGGCGAATTCGAAATTTAGGACAGCATCGAGGAAAGCTTCGCAGTGTTCTCTGTATATGCTACGGAACGTGTCGATATCTTCCAATGTGCAATCTTCGGGGAGGGACGAGCCGTGCCCGACTATTATCTCAGGGAATTCAGGAATGGCTCCGCTTGCTTCACCGAGGTATTGATGATACTGCGGCGGTGAAGTGTTCGAAGATATATTTGTATTCGAATGGGTGTTGTTTTCGTACGTGGTGTCTTGCTTTTGATTCACAAACTTGAATCGTTTCGTTTGGGAGTTTGCACTTTGCTGCTGACGGGGCGTTCCATCCTCGTTTAGCATTACTAAAGGCGAGCTGGGTTTCACGCGAATACCATAGTAGTGATACTTGGAATTTCCTCTGGAAGAAAAAGAAATGATAAAATATTATAGATATTGTGGTGATGTACACGGACATTCTAAGATAGTAACACGTTGGTAGCCACGTCATCCAGAAATGCGTGACAGGACTCTTTATTAAGGAACTAAAGAAATTAATTTCAAAGGTGAGACAATAATGAAAATAATTCTGGACAGGATTCGTGAAATTGATGACGTTAAAAAAATAAATACTACGACAGATGTTAAATTATCTAATTTCCAATAGTCTCGAGACAAAATGTTAACTTCATAACAATTTTCACGAGGTTTAGCTTGGCACCCAACGTGTTGGTTATGTTTAGAATAGAGGTGTAAGGTTGATTACCTCGTGCCTAAGCGTCTAGTCCTCAAACCCAAGAAGACGGAACGTATTAATTTTCCAAAACTCGCTGCGTTTACAGGATCCAATTTATTCTCAGAACAATGACGTAAGTAATGGTTGTAGAGAGTTGATCTTGGAAGGGAGACACCGTCTGCTGTTTCGTAATTTTCAAGCAGCCAGTGGACCTGTTTATAGAAGAATTATTAGAGATCATTAAACCATTGAGATTCAATTTTTTTTTTTTAATTACGATACATCATAGATACAGCGAGAGAAGTGTGTATTTAATAAGATACCAGAGACGAAATGAAAGTTAGCAACTAAATTACTCCCAACATTCACAAATATTAGTTACGGTTAGGGAGATTCAATTTTTTCTAATTACGATACATCACAAAGTGAGAGAAGCATGGATTTAATAAGATACAAGACACAAATGGAAGTTAATTATAGTTATGAATATTAATTATTAGATTGCGGATCTTTATGCATTTATAGGAAATTTGAATGTGCAAGAAACTACAAAATCCAAACAATACGCAAGAATATAAAATAGATTGAAAATAAAGTTCATGTTATTATATTTGCAGAATAAAATAAGGCACGTTTGCGAAGATTTTATATCGCATAAGGATCCGCAGTCTATTAATTACAGTTATTTCAAATAAAGTCTTGAGCTCGTTAAATGCAAAAATCATTCCTAAGAAAGCAATTATACTACGATAAATTAATGCAATACAAATGAAAAGAAACTGTAGAGTAACAACTAATTTACTGCTAGATTCACGAATATTAGTTATAATTGTGTTGGAAGAAACAGTTTCGTCAGCTCGAATAAAATGTTGAACTTATTAAATTCTGAGTACAATAAAGCGCACCTATGAATATAAAGAATCCCTAAAGCAGTTATCACTGAGAAACATGCTACGGTAAATTAGTACGAGGCTAAGCCTGCGAATAAGGATGGTGTATCTCTTACTGTGGCTTGAGAAACTCTAGTGGCATGCGTCATGTTTGCTGCAGCGGCTGCAGCATCTTCCACGGTGACGGGAGTACCTCCTGAATTACCGCTGATCAAGTATGCCCCTCCACCCCCGCTAACCACAGTTTCCTATCGAACAACCCAAGACACCAATAGCTTGTTAAACCCCGAATTTAAAAAGGTACATCGCATTTCATAAATTTCCATTCATTAAAATAGAGGAGAAAGAGTACAAAGTTCCTAACAATTATAATCGCGAGCATCGTTCGTTCTTTAATCAAAAATATATGAATTATTCGATTTAGAATCGCTCTTTTTCCCCCTTTCGCAATCATGCAGGGCTCCCATCCCTGTGGGAATAAAGATCTGCGTTACGTAACAGTTTCTAAAAGTTTCAAACGATAAAGGAAACGGGAAAACAGAAGCAGTTAGAAACGGAGATTGTAAACATGCAATCTTACAGCATTTTCTGTCTGTGGACTGGCACGTGCAGCTGCGGATATCAGCGCGTGTGCTGTAGGGTCTCCGTCCACTACGCTTTGTTGGATTAAGTATGTGCCGTTGCCCTGAGATAGTAACTGTCCTGTTGTCGAATTCGATCCTTGTCCAGTGACCTTTAATTGTGGACAAGTATCGTATCTCAATTGTATTCAATTGTATTCGTTGTTATAGGATTACCAGTTTTGTGGATTACCTGTGTGTATGTCACTGGAGTGGACGCTGGTGTGTAATACTGACTGGAAGCAGGAGTGTACATTGCTCCTGCTTCTCCAACAGCGTACACAGGATATGTCCTGCGAACATACAATGTATGTAATTAAACTTCATCGAAGACCTTGGAAAAACTTCATCGGAGACCTCATCATTGGATAGAATATTTTTCTGCATTGATCTGTTGCACCTTCCTCTGATTAAAAGATCCAACACGTAATGTATGTACTCACATCTGACCATTTGTCGGTATATACGTGGACCCATCCCCCTCAACGTACTGAACATAAGTGGGATGAGAAACTGACTCGGACCCCACTGCCTCTGGTTCCCCTGACACTGAAACAGAGACGATGCGTTTTAATTTATTTACACCCTTCGAATGATAAAACTTGGTAAGATGCACGAACATTTAAGACAGGCTTGTACCTTGCCAAGAAATCAGATGAAAAAATAGAGCGTCAACATTCTCAAAATCATATCTGACATTCTTTACATTTCTTTTTTCCTTTATATTTTTTTATAGATACAACTATGTATTAACGTGAGACGTATACATGCAAAATCAAGAGTGTATTAATATACGACACGTTATAGTTTTATAAATATATGTACATAATTAATGAAAATAACGCATGCTGATTATGTTCTGCCCTCACCTACTGCCGTCGTGAGAGACGCGTAAGATGGTGAATCACTGGTGCCTAGTGTGGTCAGAGTAGAAGGACAGAGGTGCATGTTTTTCAGCAGCATGGAAAGGGCCAAATCTCTACTCAAACACTATAATTTTTCAAACTGATCCTGATACTGACCCCTAACATAGTAACTCTTTCAACAACTCATTGCAATTTCTTTTACGTATACATAATCATTGATAGCTACAGAACCAACTCTTTAAACAAATCTCTGCTAGTAATTGACAATGTTGATTGCGTATTAAGACTGATAGTGTATCAAGACTGAACGTGAAATAAGAGTGTTTCACAGTTGTTTTACTTAAAACACACCTGTTACAGTAATAAAATGCGGAGAACCACTGACGATAGTGCCAGCTGATGTGGACGCAGTGTCTGAATCCACAAGGGTGTGCTGACCGGAGTGGGTAGTGTTCACTACAACTTGTGCTGTGACGTGTGCTGGGGTACCTGTCGAGCCGTTGGAAGAGTCTGCAGCTGCTTCAAGCGGATCCTGAACCAATAACTAAATTATTATTTATAGTATGCATGTTCTCGTCATCAACTGTTAGGGTCTATATAATAACAATATCAGTGTTTACAAAAGATTTCTTTCGAGTATATACTTCGATAACATATAAGTAATAAATCAAGTCTGGTTTTTTGTAAATTATAATCTAAGCGCACACGAAATATTAAAATAATATACTTTGGTTGTAGATTCGAGTATAAAACAAACTTTTTGCAATGTTAAATTAAGCCAGAGAAGAAATTTTATTGCAAGTGGACGCAAAATGTTCAAATAACATACTCTAGTTGTAGATTTAAATATAAAACAAGTTAATTGCAATGTTAAATTATTCCAGAGAAGAAATCTTATCGCAAGCGCACGCAAAATATTCAAATAATATACTTTTGTTGTAAGTTTAAATATAAAACAAGCTTCTTGCAACGAATGAAAGAAGAAATCTTACTTTGAATGAATAATCAAAGTAACATAATGTAACAAACCTGGATGGGTTGCAAGTTGTTTGGACTGGAAGGATCAGGGCTGGTGACGACAGTGATGAGTTGCTGGCCCCTGGTGGACTGACTCTGTGCCGCACTGCCACTGCCACTTGAACTGGAAGTAGTCACGACAACGACGCTTGGCTTAGGTTCCACCCCCACTGTTGTAGAGCCACCCCCACCGTTATTAGTTCTGGTGGATGCTGCGAGGGCATACTGAGCTCCTGTCGTAGTCATGGTGATCACTCCTTCGGCTCTCTCTACTCCCACGGTATCACCACCACTGCTACCTCCCCGTTTCTGGAGGGTAGGATCTGCAACGCACACAGGTGCTGCAAATATCAATAATGTCTTCCGACTACTGCTGTGAAATCCCCTTGCCCCGTCTCACAAAATGTAACATACAAGAAAACTAATAAGAGGAGAAAGCTAATGGAAGAGAGAAACTATATTATTGTGATATAAAAGATAGTTTCAAGGAACTTGTAATTCCTGGCAGAAGATAAAATTCTTTTCTTCTTACTAGAGTACAGAGCTTGCTTGCATTTGCTCGATTAAACTTGATATTGATTATATCTTGAGGATATATGTTGATTTGTTTACATGCATATTGTGGCTAAAAATTCATTTAAAAAAAAAAAAAAAAAAAAAAATTAGAGGAAAGAAAAATCATAGAATTCATCATTTGTTGAAAACGTAACAAATATGTTTACGAATCGAGCCCATTTATGTGATCGAACTCCCCTATGAATCGTTTGATATGCAGATAGATTAGCAGAGCACCCTAACCTACAAATGGTGAATCGAGTAATTTTTCGCAGGTGTACAGGATTCAATATTATATCTGCAGATCAAAGGGAAGCCCCGAGGAGCTTCCAATGCGAAAGGAACACGTCATGGTCGTTGCGACGAGTGTATAGCAAAGTGTGTTGGTACGTCCTGTACCTGTAGGGTGGCAGGTACCAAACACAATGTTACAAAGGGCAGAAAGGGAGAGGGGTGGTGGCTAAAATGCCCTGTACGCGTGACTGAACACATAGAGCTCTTTTGCAAGGGGTTTAGGGTGTATCGGTGGAAAAGGTTAGATCATAGATGCAATTAGAGAGCATTAAAACTCCCTTCCGACCAGTAGCAATAAGTTCTTTAATTAGGGGTCCAGGTGCTCGTAGGAAGGAGCAGGAGTTTTCTATCGAAAGGGGGCCACCAGTATGTTCAACGTACACTTGTTAGTTCATTGAAAACAATTCCTATCTATTTCTATCTATCTTCATTTTCTTACCGGCATAATTGTTTTGTTCTCTTACAGTTTAGAGTAAATGAAAGAAATAATATTTGTGTATAGTTACAGGAGCTACCGTGCCATTCTACAGGGTAGTGGTTACATTGGAAAACCCACAGTGTGTACACCTGGCCTGTGATACGCATGACTGGGCTTTGGGACCACTCTGTCGTGTCTTATCTCTCTTGCTTTACAATACTTGCTCTTTGTTCTTTGGGAATATTTCCCTTGGAAGCTTTGTAAAATTCAAACTTTCCACTCTCTTCTAATGGTAGACTGTGGATCTTTGTGTAAATTTATGTAAATTTAAGTAAATAACTTCTAACTAGGAATTTATTTTACACTGCAAATATTATGAAATTTTACTTTCAATTGTTTTTGATACTATTGCATACTTTGTGCAAATTTATACAAATTTAAGTAAATAATTCCTGTTTCTAATTAAGAATTTATTTTACTCTGCAAATATTACAATAATGTATACTTTATTTTCAATATTTTTGAATCTTATTGCATACTTTTCGCATTTCGTAATTTCCTGCGCATTCAGAAATCATTCAAAAATCCACAGTCAGGTTTCCAACCTGCTATCTCTGTACGATGAAGAAAAATAGACAATACGAAAGAATTACAATGCGCCGAACTTGAAAGGAAAATATACAGGAATCAAGATGCACAGAACTTGAAATTCAAGTATAACGAAGCATGCATGCAAACAAATAATGCGCGAGCAATAATTGAATAGTTAAAAGGAGCTGGTTTCCAGCTGTGCTATTCCTTTCATGCCTCAAGAAGTTCATTGACATAATTGATAAGCCCATTTTAATTAAAAGCTGCAGATATCAGATACCCCTTGGATGAGGGTGCACAATAAATTCAGTAAAGCGTAAGGTGATAGGGGAATATCGAAAGCAAGAAATCCACAATGATTCCCTTCCATGGAAGAAGTAGTACGGAAGGAATCATTCTTTATTGATACAGGGATGCTCAGGGGGAACCAGTGAATTGGAAAATGTAGGATTTCTGAGGATATTAAGTTTTTGAAATATTAATTCGATCGACTTAATGCTTTAACAATTGGTAGCGTATTGATTGTCTACTTTGATGAGACAGTTAATGCTTTGTTATCTATTATTGAGATTGTGTGCTTCTATTATTATACGAATTATGAGATATTGTATAAATATTAATCTGGAAATGATTCCAACAGACAAAATGAATATTGTACATAAACATTGTATAACGCTAATGATGTCAAAATGAGAAATATTGTTGAATTGTGTTATAAATGTAATTACTACCAAATGGTGAAGCATTGATATACATTGAATTTCTTTCTATATTACTCTAGATATACAAAGGATTAGGTATAACTTACATACTATAGATACATTAAGTTTCCTTCAGAGATTGATCCAGGCATACAAAGGATGGAATAAAGCTTGCAAACTACAGACCATTCAATGTGTTAATGGTACATTGCAATATCTGGGAATAGAGAGTTTCAAGGGTCTCGATATCAACAAATCATGAAAAGATACTCCAAGATCAAGAAGCTTGATCATATCCAATTGATACTTTCTTGACCCCACTTATGTTAAATTTACTACCCACAAATAGTCTGCATAATGAACCCCGATATCATCAACGATACAATTATTCTATACTTTCCTTCCATCATAGACCGATCCCTTCTCGACCCAGCTTATATTATACCTGGTATCCGCAAATAGTCGGCATAATGAACCCACATATTGTCAACTATAAAATGATTATCACCCACTAGATAACGCGGTCGGAATTCAAAATTCAGGACCGTACGCGACGTTCCCCTGTACATGAACGAATAAATTCTAGAAAAACAAAGCATCGATACCGAAAGTATCGTTATCGGAATGGTAAGACAGCGAGACTCGTAGGTCTCTTTTTCGCTCACCTGTCTTCATGAATGGCGTGTACTCTAATACGACGCCCGGGCGCACTTGCGCGTCCGAACGTGTTCCCCCACGTATTTCGGTCGATCTTTTCCCGTTCGAGGAACAGCCGTGCCCGTCACCCAGGAGACCACGCGACAGCCAAGCTACCGTAACGGAAAAAACGAGACAGGACACTCCGACGAACTTATATATTTTGTTGTCGAATGGTCGGAGTGTTGGTTGTCTGCTACTGCGGTCTCCTTGACTACGGCATCACTGCCCGCGTCACGACCATTACCGTACGAAATGGTTGCTCGCGAGGGTGCAGTACCCCCGTTCCCAATGTTCGATAAGTTTGGGGCACGTTCAGGGCCGACCGAAGGAGGGGCGCTTTAACGGTTACAGGTAGGGTAGTTCCAAACAAATAGGACAGGGTGTCAATTTCGGGAATGATAAATGTAATGTGTGTATGTTATCTTGAACGAAATTTTTTTTAGAAAAAATTTGCAAAATTTTTTTTGGAAGCGCAGGAGATTTATTGGACTCGTAGACTGGGATGCGGGAAACCTTGGTACGACCCTGGGTAGCGGGTTTTCGTACCACTGGTGCCATCGGTGGCGAAACGCTCAAGCTTGTAGCGAAGGTAGTTCTCACTGTCGCCGCAAGATGGCGTTGCTAAGAAAAGGATTGAGGCGACTTTCCACCAATTTGGCAATTGTAATACAAGGTGTCCCAGAAATGTTGTAACACCTCGAAAGGGGTGGTTCGGGAGGTGATTTGAAA
>NC_071984.1:2729680-2734275 GCF_026283585.1 Hylaeus volcanicus | reverse complement strand
AGTTTTTAGTGAGAACAGTTCCCACCGTATTTCTAAGATGGCGCTACCAACACCTTCGATCTATTTTTCTTTATTTTCTTATAACTGCATAATTAACACGATTCTATGGTTCGTAACGCTACAATATATTAAATAACGTGTCAAATTTGCAATTTTTATGAATAGTTATTTAATTTAGCAATAATTCTCGACCCTTTAAGTAGTGGTAACATCTATTTTCGCTACAAACTTGGACATTTCGCCACCGATGGCGCCACTGGGATTAAAATCCGCTCATTGAGCGGCTAAGTGAGCGATCTCCGTTCCGAATGCTCCCAAAATAAAATTACTCTTAGCAACAAAACGAAATGCATTGCAAATACAATTCAATTCTAATAAAATACGCCCGAAAATAATTTAACATTTTTAACTGATCCCGAAGCTTATTTCCACGTTCGAATCAATTAATCTTGCGAATAACATCGCGCCTCCTAAAGGCGCGTTATTCAAAATTTTGTCATTTATTCAATTTATGAAAATCTACGAATACAGATCCGTTTAATTTTCAAGACTGTACAAACTAAAATTTACTCGATCTTAACAAACGTAATCGTTGCTTCTAACAAAACTTGCAACTATCGTATCGAAATTTACAACTACCGTAATTTCATACGCTTATGCTTATCCTTCCAAAATAACAAACTTACTGGAAAAAGGACTTTGGGATCTGTAATATATAACCGGCAACGAAGGTTCTTCCGCCTTAAGTACATGATACCTCTTGGTAAAAATGGAACGGTACTCGTCGTCTTCTGGCCGGTTCATCGCTAAGGCGATGAAATTTCGAATTCTTGATCGCGGGAAAAATCGAGTGTATCCCAGAGATACGGTTTCCACGCGCGAAAAATGTTTGGTTTCTTATTACGAAGTGTCGCGAATACCGCTACAGTTCGCGAACAACTGAGAGTCGAATTACAGATATTCAATTGCGGGAAGAACAGCAACGCGCGATTTCTCCTTAACGAATGTTGTAACACATTGAAAGAGGTGGTTCGGGAGGTAATATGAAACGACTTTTTCCTTAGCGAAAATGTTGTCCGAACCTTCGTTAAAGAGATATTAAAGGAAAACGTCGACCAATCAGAGCGCGAGTATGCCGGTGGAGCGACCAATCAGAGCGCGCGTATACCGTATACTCGCGCTCTGATTGGTCGTGGTTTTCCGTTAATATCTCCTCAACGAAGCCTCGGACAATGTTTTCGCTAAGGAAAAAGTTGTTCCAAATCACCTCCACTCTATATATACAGGGTCTCCCAAAAACGTTGTAACACATTGAAAGGGGTGGTTCGGGAGGTGATTTGAAACAAGTTTTTCCTTAGCGAAAATGTTGTACGAGGCTTCGTTGAGGAGATATTAAGGAAAAACTCCGGACCAATCAGAGCGCGAGTATGCCAGCGGAGGGCGGTCGCCTAGCGCGTGGCCTACGCCTACCACGGCCGCTCCACCGGCATCCTCGCGCTCTGATTGGTCCGGAGTTTTTTCTTAATATCTCCTCAACGAAGCCTCGGACAACATTTTTGCTACGGAAAAAGTTGTTTCAAATCACATTCCGAATCACCACTATCAACGTGTTACAACATTTTTGGGACATCCTGTATGTTGTAGTTTAACAATTTTTACAATCTAGCTACAGATTCATCGTTTGATATTATTACCTTGTCTTATTTTTTTTAGAAATTTTAAGCCCCTGGGTGCCACGATAATCTTGCTCGGGGCGCCAATACTGCTAAAACCGGCCCTGACGGCAATATACTCGAGTTACACGGATTAATAACGATAGAATTGTGTTTATAGCTTCCGTTGCAACGAAACATGTCTCTGTCTATCGATTTATCGTATAATAAGATAGAAATTTCGTCTGATTCAAATTCGACGAATTTAGTTACTAAGTATTCGTATATTCCGCGAGCGCGTCCGCCATCTTGCGCTTAGGAAGCGCGCGCAGTCATCATCATCCTTAGCGTGCGAGGCACCCGGGGGGTGGGGAGAGTTCTTTTCCAAAAGCGTGCATCGCCTGTCATCAGGAAAAAATTTTCACGGTGAGATATTTCGCTGCGCGTATACCAAACGGAAAAAAAATATCCCCGCGAACGCGTGTGCTCGCCCTTTTCCCGTTCGTCGTAACGAATCGATATATTCCCATTTCCGCTAGTGGTGTACACCGACGGGCCCGTACGTATCAAAGTGCTCCGAAAGGAGGAAATCAAAGAGGGAATCAATTCGACGAAACGAAAGGAATCGCTGGAAAAGGCTCGCGGTTAGGGACACCGTTGTAAGTGATAATAACGTGACCGGCGGTCGAAAGGGGGTAGGTATTCGCAGGAGCAGGGGCGCGCTTCCAAATAAGGTGCTCCCAAATGATCCAGCCAATCCGTATCGATAGCGCCACTGCGTGAACGTTTGTCGAATTACGATGGAAACGCAATTGCTAGACGGCGGGAACGTTGAAAATTCCTGTCGGCTTACGACAGTATTCGCGTACCGCCGGGATGCGGCCTTGCATTTTTATCAGTTTTCACGGGTGTAGTACTCGATTGTTGGTCGTGGGCGTGATACACTCGCGGAATTGCGGATAGTGGGGCGCGGCATAATTCGTGACCGCAACGCGATTTCTTATCCAAAAATAAATGAATAAATGCGGGGTAATATCTCGCGAAGTTTCTTTCGAGAAAATCGAGTTAGATCTCGGTTGTTGACGATGTACGGTGTATTTAGATACGAATTTGACAACGGTGCTCCCTCACGGTGTTCGTAATTAGTCGCGAGGCAAAGTAAGTTCCCATCGTTCGAATATACAGGGTGTCCCAAAAATGTTGTAACACCTTGAAGGAGGTGGTTCGGGAGGTGATTTGAAACAACTTTTTTCTTAGCGAAAATGTTGTACGAGGCTTCGTTGAGGAGATATTAACGGAAAAACCTCGGACCAATCAGGGCGCGAGTATGCCGGCGGAGCGACCAATCAGAGCGCGCGTATACCGTATACTCGCGCTCTGATTGGTCAGTGTTTTCCGTTAATATCTCCTCAACGAAGCCTCGTACAACATTTTCGCTAAGGAAAAAGTTGTTTCAAATCACCTCCCGAACCACCTCCTTCAAGGTGTTACAACATTTTTGGGACACCCTGTAGACGCCAGCGATGCCTTTTCGAAGATTGCACGCGTTCCGAAATCGTAGTTTCGGAGTAGTTAGTGGGAGAGAATTGTCAGCGCCGATCCAGGGCCAGCGTTAAGGGAGGCGCGGTTGGGCAACCGCCCGGGGCGCCAGATTTTTTAGGGCGTCGCACTCCGGTGTAAATTAGTAAAACTGCTATATATTGTACTTTAACAATCTTTACAATCTAGCTACAGATTCATCGTTTGATATTATTACCTTGTCTTCTTTTCTTAAAAATTTTAAGCCTCTGGGCGCCACGATAGTCTTGCCCGGGGCGCCAATATTGCTAAAACGACCCTGCGTCGATCTGTCGACGATAGGCTTATATGGGCGTGGAGATTGATAACTCGGCTCTCTAGGGACGTTCGTGGCTCGAATAGGCCGACTTGCGATTAGAAAAGCGTCAACGGATGAGGTCTGATAATTGTTTAACTAATTAAGATCGTAGAAGTATAGATAGAGTGGGGGGAAAGAGTGGAGCTAGAAAGAGAGTGGAAACCGCGCTGCCTTGTCTGCCTTTGTCTACCAGCGCACGCGCAGGAGTCATAGTTGACGTCGACTCGCGCGTGCGTAGTGGAGTGGGTGCAGTACTGTACCTATAGGAAATGATGTAGGGTCAGGTTCGGGTTTCTTTTAAGAGGGTACATTAATTCAATACGTGTAGATTTTTCGTCGTGCTATACCATATAGTCTTTAGTAAAGACTCTTTAACATAGTTTGTTATCGTTAGACTGCAGATGTTTGCTAATGCAAAATACAATCTTCGCAAACGTAGCTCTAGAAATCGAGCCTAAATAAGAATTTATTTTATCTTGCGAATATAATATGAATTTTACTTTCAATATTTCTCTATATTATTGCATACTGGGTGTATTTTACAAATTTCCTGTAAACGCACGAAAGTCCGCAGGCTATTAACGTTAGAGCATTATTTTCTCTCGACCTTATTAAAATCCTCGTTTGATTTTTATAACGTGTTATAGTACGCGAGTTATCGTCATACACGCTTTTTTAGATTTATGCTATACTATTATACTATTCATAGTCCCAATTCTTTTATACTTCTATTATTTGTGGGAGAGACTAGGGCGCCACTTTTATGGTCGGAATAGATACTTTTCTGGGAACAGCGTGCATGCGCGAGCGGCAGCCATTACTAGCACCAGTGCGCACGCGCATCAGCGCACGCTTCCGCGGTACTTTCAAACATCTTAACGTTAACTCGTTATTTAATTAAATTCAGGGGAGGTTTTAATTACTTTATCGTAATGTTTTCTTGTTAGTAGCGTTATGTAGTATACAGACGAGCGTTAAATTCGTAATATAGAGTCCGACTTTTACTGCGCATGCGCTGGTAGAGAGAGAGAGAGAGAGAGAGAGAGAGAGAGAGAGAGAGAGAGAGA
>NC_071984.1:2723029-2729670 GCF_026283585.1 Hylaeus volcanicus | reverse complement strand
AGAGAGAGAGAGAGAGAGAGAGAGAGAGAGAGAGAGAGAGAGAGAGAAAGCGTAGGAATTTCTTTTCTCTGTCTAATGGCGGGACATCTGCAGGCTTGTCTATAATATTTATTGATGATCTATGGTTTAGATGATATCAAGGAAGGGATTGATAAAATTTCGATTGTTTATTGTTCGATGTTTCTCTTTGTTATCATCATACTCCCTTTAGGTTAGTTTTAACCTCTTTCGCAGAATTGCGAAAAATGACGACGTGCTGTTTTCAACAGAATTAGTTATTTAAAATTAATGGACTATCTCTACGACCTCCGATAACATAGAAAACACGTGCAATGTACGCCTAATACATTCCACGATCATTAGAATACCGTTTCACCTATTTTCGAGGCGACTTTAATTTAAAGTATCGCCAAAAAAGAAATATCTCCGTTAGTCGCGACCGCATTCCTTTCGTCATAAGTAGAGATCGCTGATCGAGCGTTAAAGACCCCGTAAGTCGAAACCACGGTACCGAATCGCGTTTCGTACGGTATTCGGTAAATGGCGATGAAATCGTGGAACGCGTGCGACGATCGCGCGTGAATCATCGTCATATAAAAGCGGCTGGTTTATTTTCGGGGTGGATCTATTTTTCGATTCGCCAATTATGGTCTATACGGCATTTTCCGGCGATATTCGCGATAATTGGCAGCACTGTGTCTACGCCAGTCGGCCGCGTTGAGTCCGCCGTAAACAGCGATAAAAGTTTTCGGGCAGGACTCGGAAAAAAAAAAAAAAATTAGATATTCTCGATTCCCGATCGCGCTCATTTCGACACGTCGAGGGTGAGGATACTATTTATAAAACGGGGATGGTCCGCGCGACGCCCACGCCTGCGGTGGACACGTAACGATAGATTTATTAAAAGTAATAATTAATCGTAACACTAACACGCCAAGGTACCCCCCAGCACCGTAACGTTTAGGTTAATCGTCTGTCGCCTCTCATTCCTATTTTCCTCTTTTCCTCAGGTGCAGACATGTCGTTCCGTGTTGTGCGCAGCAGCAAGTTCCGCCACGTGTACGGAACGCCGCTTAAACGCGAGCAGTGCTACGACAATATAAGGGTGTCCAAGTCCTCGTGGGACTCCACCTTCTGCGCTGTCAATCCAAAGTTCCTCGCCATCATCGTGGAGTCTGCTGGCGGAGGAGCCTTCATCGTCTTACCGCACAACAAAGTAAGCCTCCTTCTATCGCATCGTGCTAGAGAGCATCTAGAGAGGCTTCGAGAGTAAAGGAGTAGGCCTATGTTTGCGTAAACCAGTCACGCTCTTGCGTTGCATGCTTAGTTACCCCTGGGCACTTCCTCGAATGCATCGCGTAAAGTGCTTTAGTATCTAGAGATGCTTCGCTTCTATTTATCCATTGCGAGTAAAAGAGTAACTCTGTGTTTGCGTAGAATGCGTAGTTAGCTCTGAGTGCTTTCTTGAATGCTCTTATCGCATTGTGCTTTAGTATCTAGAGAAGCTTTGTTTCTATTTATCCTTTCCAAGTAAAAGAGTAGCTCTATATTTGCATAGAAATCTTCCTTGAATGCACCAGTGTGAAGGAAGTCCCTTTACTCATTTTTATCTATGATTCTTAATCTACAAGCGATCTAGTCAAATCACAACATAGGCTGAACACTACTGGTTTATGCTTTCCTCCTTACACTAACCGACACAGAATGTTCTACCATAGTTCTGATAGTTTGCAATTATTATAGGCAGGCCGCATACCAGCAGATTACCCCCTAGTCGGTGGCCACAAAGGTCCGGTGTTAGATATCGCATGGTGTCCTCATAACGACAATGTCATAGCATCCGGATCAGAAGACTGCGTAGTTAAAGTATGGCAAATACCGGATGGTGGTATTTCCAGGACACTAACGGAATCAGTGGTAGACCTCCAGCAGCATCAGCGCAGAGTTGGCCTCGTCTTATGGCATCCGTCTGCTCTGAATGTGCTGCTCACTG
The DNA here is from genome assembly GCF_026283585.1 of Hylaeus volcanicus. Classification (NCBI taxonomy): domain Eukaryota; kingdom Metazoa; phylum Arthropoda; class Insecta; order Hymenoptera; family Colletidae; genus Hylaeus; species Hylaeus volcanicus. Next base: position 2,727,677 of record NC_071984.1, on the reverse strand, counting down.
CTGGATCGGACAATCTTGTCCTGATCTGGAACGTTGGCACAGGGGAAGCCATAGTGCGGATAGACTGTCATCCAGATATGATTTACTCTGCGTGCTGGAACTGGGACGGTTCCAGATTAGTCACTACGTGTAAGGATAAAAAGATTCGTCTGTTGGATCCTAGATCGGGGGAAATTGTCGAAGAAGCTATTGCACACGAAGGTAGTAAGGCTACGCGTGCAATTTTTCTCAGGTATGTAAACTTCCTTTCGATTGGTACAATCTGCTTCTATTTTTTAACTCTTCGTAATCTTAATCGTGAGTTGCTATGAATCTTTGCGTTATAGCTTGCAAATCCTTTGACCGTGGGACGATTTTTGCTGGAAATTCCAAGAGACATAGAAATATGAATTTTTAAAAAAATATCAGCTTATAGAGAACGATAGGACTGAGCTTTTTTTTGTATTTACAATTTGTTCATAGGACGTTTAGTTTCAAAAATAAAAAATAAAACTTAAAAGACCCTTTTCCTGAAATTCAATTTTTGCAACATACTTGTAACTTTTCAATTTTTATTTTCGAAACTAGGCATCCTGTGAATAAACTGTAAGTACAAAAAAGGTTTTGTCTCGTCATCCACTATAAGCTGATATTTAAAAAAAATTGATTTTTTCAATTAGCAAATGGTTCCATGGTTGAGCAATTTAATAATTAATAACTCACGCTATAATTTGAAGAAACATTTTACAGATACGATTTAAACATTGCTTCTAACATTAATCTCAGTGTTTGTATAAAGAGTATTAACTAATCGGTGTGAGTAACTGAAATAATTTAAGGAAATTATGTTTCTTTATTTAATAGGTGTGCTATCGTCTTCCAAACTTTTATCGATCTTCTTTTAGCACATTTTTGTACATATTTGTATAAATTAATATTACGAATCAACTTAATACGAGTATTTCTGTCGAAATGTTTCTAAGATAACTATTTATTATTAGTATGCAAAACACTGTCAACATATTTTTTCACATCGAATAATCATCAAACAATATACATCCGCCTTTTTACACAATAAGTATATATATATATACATATATATATATCTAGGATAAAATAGAACAACATATATTTATTTTAATTACCACTTGCAGCAATAAGACTAATAATTCCATAAACTTTTTAGCGGTCTACAATGTCTTTTGATCGTACATGCGATTAATGTTTCTTAGAAGAAGTATTCGTAGAGGTTTCGTAAAACGCTTCTACTCGCACGTTGAGAGTATTTTTGTTTTTCATTTGAACATGGTGTTTCCAATTTCTGTAGCGCGAGAATTTGGTATTTTTGTAATGGAAAACTGCAAGAAATCACAACATCGGGAGGATGTCAGCTTAAGTAAATGAAAAATATGAAGATGTCCGCTGTGTAATATCTACATAAGAATTGCAGTAAGTATTGTACCTCAGATTACTAATTTAAAGTATAACATCTCTGTCGATTGAATAAATATGTGTATAAGTCCAAGAGGCAGCGAAGTAACTACACTAATACAGAGCACATTGTAACGATAGTGTGATTTTCTGCATTCAAAATGAGACGATTGTTAGAATTTTGAATGCTGTTGATATCTGTTTCGAAAGGCAGACGAACGATTCAGGTATAGATCAGTAATTCAGCTGGTACGCTGATTCTCATTCGAATACAACATTAAATAATCCGACATACCAAATATAGTTCTCTCTTTTCATTTTTTTTTTTATATATATATATATAATTCAAGCTATATTTTACGTAAGGTGACACGTGTGCTTTTAACACAAAGAAATTTATGCGATAGTTCCCAAATGTTGTAACAAGGTGGATGTTATTCAGTTTTGATGATTAACTTAAATAAGAACGTTGAACACGTTGAAAGGAATTACGTAGCATAAGTGTAGAGTATTTAGAGATAAGTTACGTCTTGTAAGAGTGTTCGTACAGGGTGTTTGCTTGAAACATTCTCAGGTGAATGTCTCAAAGAGTATGGAAGATGTTAAAGAAAGTGTAAAACAGGGTTTCAAGGGGGATCAGCTTTGTTTTTTTTTTTTCTTTTAAAGGGATATATTTTTATTATTGTACTCTTATAGCTAAGGAAACTGGTGACCTTAAGAGGAGTTATTGTTGCAAGATCGATGAGATTTGTGATTGAAATATCCTCTTCTGTTTAAAAAAGATTGATGAGTTTGAAACTTTGAAAAATATGACCTCGAGATACTTTGTGTGCGTTTGGTAATATTGGAACCGAAGAGTTTCTGTTCGAACAATTTAACTCTCCTTGATTTCTTAATAATAACTCCTCTTAAGGTGACCTTCAGGTGAATATTATTATACACCTTTAAATTTGTCTGTTAGCTGTGAGAATAAAATAATGAAAGTACCTCATCGCATAAAAAAAAAAAGATTGACCTCCAAATGATTTAATCTCCACGCAAATAAAAAAACTGTTACTATCCTCCTCTCTTTCCCTCTTGAGACCCCTAAAAACATGTTCTACACTTTTCTCTTAATGTTTTCCATGCTTTTCGAGCCATTCAGCTGAAAATGTTTCCAAGCGAACACCTTGTATGTTGTATGTTTGAAAAATGTCTGCGTCCAACCAATACTCTCTGTCGACAAGGTTCTGTTTGCTATGTTTGCAGGGGAGGCTTGATCTTTACAACAGGTTTCAGCAAAATGTCCGAGAGACAGTATTCGCTGCGCGCCCCCGACATGTTAGGCGAGCCTATAGTTATGGTAGAATTGGACACGAGTAACGGAGTTATGTTTCCCCTGTACGATCCCGATACGAACCTAGTGTACTTGTGCGGGAAGGGTGACTCTGTGATTCGATACTTCGAGATTACCCCCGAGCCCCCCTTCGTTCACTATATAAATACGTTTCAAACTCCTGATCCTCAACGAGGCATAGGAATGATGCCAAAACGAGGCTGTGATGTTAATAGCTGTGAAATATCTAGATTCTACCGGCTCAACAATTCTGGCTTTTGCCAGGTCATTTCTATGACGGTGCCGAGAAAGGTATTTCTCATATATGAATCAAATATAATAAAAATAATTCGTTTGTTTTAATGATCGTAACGTTGTGTCGTTGACTTTTAGTCGGAGCTCTTCCAAGAAGACTTGTATCCGGACACGCCCGGGGACACCGCTGCAATTTCCGCCGAGGAATGGGAAAGCGGAGCCGACGGTGATCCCGTGCTGATATCCCTGCGAGACGGTTATCAGCCCTCCGTAGCCAAGAACGAGCTGAAAGTGCATAAAAAGTCGAATATCCTCAGTAAAGGAGCGAAAGTCGCCTCGAATTCGTCGCAGAACGCTACGCAGGCGTCGGCGGGCGTTACAGTGCGTTTATTCTAGATGTAATCTCCATTTTTTGTTCTGTTAGAAATGAATTCTTCAAAAGAGTATGTTCCTCCAGGAGGAGATGCTGAAGGAGTTCACCGAGGAAATAAGGAAGTTGAAAGCGGTGATCGTGAAACACGAGGGAAGGATACGGGTGCTCGAGTCAGCCGTGGCTCTGCAGATGAAGGAAGAGGAGCGAAAGGAGAAATCGTCCTCGCCAGCTGTCGACAGAGAGGTGCTCGCGTCCGACGAGGTGTAATTTTTCGAATGATATTTTTTAGCTCAGTAAAAAAAAAAAAAAAAGAAAGAAGTATAATATAAGATAACTAATTGTGTAATAAAAAAAAAAAAAATTTATCATATATTTTGATATAACAATTTGTGTAAATAGTAGGTTTTAGCTACGTTGTGTGTCTTGACTCTTTGAAACGATTCTTGCTATTTATTGTACATCCATTCATCATACATCCTCCGCATTTGTACCATGTCTGCATCTTTTATTTTAATCGATTGTAAACCGACTGCGACAACCGCCTGTTTCGCTAGCGTTGAGACGTTGGGATCCGTAGCGCTCGAAACATTTTATGTATATTCAACGTTGTAAGGATAAACGAGTGCCTAATTTGTACAGATATCTCGATGTAAAATAACGAACGGCTTGTTTTATTCTGCCGTGGCACCTTGTATCTGGATACCTGCGTACGAACTAACACGGAATAATCGCTATTTTACGAAAGCTGTGCAAATAACAAATAATAAGATATCAAGTATTTTTGATTAATCTGTTTTACTCGTCGTGGAAGGAAATCATTTGTTTTTGTACAAAAAAAAAGAAAAAAAAAAATATGTGAATACTAAATAATATAACTCTGATTGAACCGAAGTGAAAGCAGTACTTTAATATAGGATATTTAATATTGAACATAATATATTAAATATTTTTTAATATATGCAGTTGAATTGTAATTGGAATGGTTTGCGTTTTATGGTCAACTATCCTTTTTTAAATTATCGTAGTTTGTCTTGTGGGTTCCCGGTGTTTTCGCTGGAACGAGTAGCCATCTAGTGGTGGATAGCTGGAACTAGTTTTCGGGGTTTGACATCGATAGTTTCTTTCTAGATGGCGCCATTTTACATTCTATTTACCACATTGTGGTAATGTATCGATATGTCTCGGTAAGAAACAATATACTTGACCCCACCTAGGAGTGGTTTTCTTTAAGAACATTTAACAATATACCCCCTGAAACGTACATCAGTACTAAAATTGATACATCCCATTTTTAA
>NC_071984.1:2703640-2723019 GCF_026283585.1 Hylaeus volcanicus | reverse complement strand
GATACATCCCATTTTTAAACAGTTAATTTAATACTTAATTTAACAGTCACTTTTCAATAGTAGTTAAACAAACTCCAAAACACAAATTTAAATATATCCAAATAAACAAAAATGATTTTAATATCGATTGAGATATATTTTAATCTACAGTTTAGTTTTTATCCAAATCTAAATAAACAGAAAACACCAGAACTTTATTGCCTTCGCAGTATGTCCATTCCTTAAATTTAAGAAACCGTAAGAAATTAATGAAAATAAATTATAAATAAATTATAATAAAGAATCTGAGTATCAATTACTTCCTTTAGTCTGGCATCTTCGATCCACAACACGTTTCTATCTGATAATGAACAATATCCACGATCTGAACGAACTGTTCCTTAAGTTCTCTAGCTTTCACATACACATCTTCCTTCATCAGATCATAGCACATAGCGATGAGCCCCATGCCAAGGAGCAGATAAACAAAATTAATGATCAACTTCGTCTGGCTGTCAGTAGTTAAATCTCCATGCGTCCACCCGGGCACAAGATCCCCCATTCCAATCTTACACAGTGACGTCACACAAAAATAAGTACTATCCAAATAATCCCATCCTTCCCACTCAGCGAACATAATCGACCCACCTATGACGTATCCAAAAATGACCCAAAGACAGGCTGTGGAAGGCACAGTGATCCTCTGTCCAAGCTTCTTCCTCCCGGTGCACTGATGCAACCATGTGTACAGCCAGCGAAAGGTCTGCGCCAAGACTTTGCCCATGTTGAGAAAGTATAATACATACAGAGGAATTCCCATGACTGCGTAGATAACAGTGACACCCTTTCCCCATGGTGTCTGGGGCACCAGAGTACCGTACCCAATCATAGTGAACACAGAGAGACAGAACATCATCGCTGCTGGAAAGGACCAGAGATCAGTCGCAGTTAAACCACTGCAGTTCTCCTTCTTGTAATTGCTGATGAAGTTGTCCTGGTAGCGTCTTAGGATCCGGTTCGACAGCACGTGGAACGTCGTCTTGTTGAACACGTTCACAGTTTGATTACTAGCGGTGCTGAACCATAGTTCATCCGCGTATTGCCTCCTAATGGCCTCTCTGATGCAGACAGTGGGTGATACGGGGGCTTGGGTCTCTATCACCATGAACCCGAACGCGCCTATTATCGCGTAGCTCACCACGAGGCCGCCAACACCCACCTGGGTGCACATGAAGGCGACCAATTTCCGACAACAGTCCTTTATACGTTCTCTGGGGTTCACGTCGGTGGACGTCGAGGAGGAATCGCGACTCCTCAAGGAGGATCTGATGGGAACACGCATTGTGGTGCTCGTATAAGAGATTGAGGGTGAAGAATGATGCTTGATGTCGAGGGAACTGATACCGAAACGTCTTGAAACGACTTTCCTCGCGCTCTTCTATTTCTGGCCAGAGTGTTGGCTTCTGTCCTTCTCTTTCTCTGTTCTTCTCTTTCTCTATTCTCCACGCTTGGAGTTTCTCGTTGCTTGGAGCAACAACAGACCATAGGTTGTTGAAAGTTCCAGTTTAAACTGGGCTTGAAATGTTATTTGACTTAGGAAAATATTCCATGAATTCTTCCATTGTAAACAAAAATAATAGAGAAATACCCAAGGGAGAGTTTCCTTTAGGAATTTTTTTAAAAATGATGTACCGTGTGGATCTTTATGAAACCCACAGGATCTTTTACTGAATATTTAGTGATGCTAAATTATTTTTTTCAATGGAAAATTTCAACTGGAAATCGTTAAACCTTGTTTATCGTTGTGATTCCATCGTGAAAGGATCTGGAATTCTGATAGAAAAAATTGTGCCGCACGTTTTCTTTCAGCTTTTACTAATTTTTCAATCTATGTACCCCTCTTTTCATTTACTTTTATACGTAGGTAGTTTATTATCTTCTTTTATCTCTCTGGAAGCAGCGTAATGTCGTCTTCGCATAAATTGTGTGGTTTTGTTAGTACAATAGCGTCCCAAGTGCATCGGGAGGCGGACAACCGGCATGAGCGATATATAAACTAAATCTCTTGCAATAGGGTCTCGTGCAATCTCGGGATTATCCAGTTAGATGCACGTAGCGCACATCAGTTATGTGTTCCTCCTCGTCACGTACGCGTCACCCAATGATCATAAGCTCTGACAGTTCCAAGTAGTGTTTATTACAATGAGAAGATCATGCATAATTGTCACTGTCATAGGTAAAGTAAAAGAGATTTTCAATTTTTTTTTCCCCCGAATGTTGTACCAAACTTTGCATTCATTACGAAATTGAAACCTTTCCTTATCTTGAGTCTCTGTACTTTTATTTTCATCCTTCCTTAATTTTTCTTTATAAATAGCCTGCCAATATTTATGCGAATTCATAGTTGCATGTTTTATCTTCTAAATGGTAGAATATATATAAATATTATTCTTGATGTTTTGTATGATCTTCATTTGTGCACGTTGTTATAGATTTTTCCATGTAAGTTCCTTTCGTTGCAATCCACTCCAATAAATAAATCCTCTCTAATAAAATAGAAAGATCATTTTGATTGCAAACCTCTGGAAGCGACACACAGTAACATACAGTGGATTTTCAGCTAGCTAATTCCATATAAAATGCTAATACAAAGCTGAAAATAAATAGAAGCTGCTTATAATAAAATAGTAAAGCTCTTTAAAATTGTTAAAGGTCTTACTTGATCCACAAGGAACATTCAAAGTATTTGCACACCCAGTTTAGCAACCGGAATATGTTCATTAAAATCCGACGGTCGTTCGAATTGTTCACCAGTGGTGTACAAAGCGCCAATTTAGGAAGTGCCAACGTTTCTACGATGGCTGTTTACATACAGGGTGGGCCAAGCAAGTGCAACGAGCTGAATGTTCGTTATCGGTAGATGTAGGAAAGAATCGCAAGGGGAAGAGATGAACTTTACACATGCAGATGTACTGTATACGTTACAAATATAGTACACTTTCAACTTTCATTCATCTTTTTCCTTTGCAATCCTTTTCTCTACCAAATTTTGTGGACAGTTTTGTAATATTGAACTGCAATGCATTTACAAATAAAAGAATTTCAAAGCTTTCTTTGTCGATTAATTATTTTACAAGTCTTTTAGGGGCTTGTTGTGCTTGGCTCGTCGTGTGTACTAATTTAGAATCTTTGAAGATAACGCAGAAATTTTCTTGGAAATTACTTTGCAATATTTCTGAGACGATCTCTGCTTTCCTAGTTCAAACGTAATCAATTCTTCATTCCTCGAGTTCCTTTCTCGCTATCCTGCTTTAAATAATCTTTTTAAGTTTCAAAATTGAAGAATTGAAGAAATTGAAAAATCCATGTTATGATCCCATCCTAATAATAATAATAATAATAATAGTAATAATAATAATAATAATAATAATAAATAACGTTACATGGGAATAAAGATGTACCGAAATGAATTTGGCTCGGCCAACGACGAGCAAGGTTAATTTTGCTTTCCTGTCGGTTGCTTTCCTGTCCAATCAATTACTTATCGAGCTTATTGGGTAAATGGACTCTACAGGCAGAGGAACAGATACCGAATTAGCATAGGCAGCTTTCCGTTGGACGAACAGTACACACACGAAATTGAATAATATTCATAAAAATGCCAAGTGCTGGAATAAACTTGGCATTATCAATATTACCATTTGAATAATATTAAGGTAATATAAAATCGTGATACGATTTATACATTATAAATGTATCGTGTTGCAGGTTTGTACGTGGTTACAGCTTCCGAAGATTGGGCTTATTGGGGGATCCATGGTAATCCACCTAGAAAAATTAAGATTTTATTTAACCGAAGCCTTGTTTCAATGATTTTTGGAATATATGTTACACGATATGTTACACTATCCTCTAGATAGAATGCAAATACACGGAAAAAAAGATTCCTGTGAAATTTCAGCTTTTAATTGTAATAGCAAAGCTGCACTAAAAGCTTAGAAAGTTTCAAATGGAATTTGTTTGATCCGTTACCTTTTTTCTTTGTAACTCTGGTAAAAATTGATGGCACGATGCGAAACTTGACAGAGTTGTTACTTGTAATGGCAAGTAGAAGCCCTAAAACTTTCAAATTTTTATCTCAATTATTTCCTCATACATCAGGCCAGTAAACATGAAGTTACTTTCTACGTACACTGATTACAAAGTTGTATCTTGCTACGCATACTCGTCTTACTCTGTGTATTTATCATCAAATAATAGATTAAGTCTTCCCTTAAGGTCCTCCACACTGGCCAGGACTATGCGCGACAGGGAAAAAACAATCACCTATAAATATTATGTCTGAAGAGACTATAAAAGCTGATCTTGGCGCGCTGAAATTCATAAGATACGATTTCGCCGCCACTGGCGAAATTACCAACAATGGTCACGCTGGTATGTAATCAAAGAAAAGAGAAAATATAAATTATTATACTCTAACTAGAGTCCAGAATACGTCTTTCAAACAGTCTGCAAGAAATATATCATTGAAGAACAAATACTTTTAGATTGCAGAGCTTCGAACACAATTATCTTCCTAAAATATATTGTATCCCTATTGTAGGGTTGTACAGTCCATATACTAGAAATATACTTGTAATATTCCAATTAATTATAATAAACTTGTACTTAACTCTCTTCGCAGTGCAAATTAGTTTGTATGGAGTTTCTATCCACCTCGAAGGAGGAGATCTTCCTTCCAGGTACACTTTGGACCAAATGCACTTTCACTGGCCCGCTGAACACACAGTGGATGAAACTCGAGATGCGTTAGAGCTACACTTTGTCCATTATGATAATAAATATGGCAACGCGAGCGAGGCAGCGAAACACGAAAATGGTATTGCTGTCGTTGCCACATTATTTGAGGTATACAAGCATACAAGACAGGATTAATTCAATATTAATTGTCAAGTTGTAGCCTTGAAACATTCAAGTCTTAATTGTTGTATATGCACTTCGTTTACAAGTACTATTTTAAAGTTGGTCCTCTGCGATTCTCTCAAAGTCTCATGCTTCGCTCTCTCTGAATCACACCGAAGTCTCATGCTTCGCTCTCTGAACCTCATGCGAAAGCATTGCAAGGATATACTAATCCAGGCCAAAGTAAATTCATAATGCATATGCATTTACATAAGAATTCTACAGGCCTGTAACTCATTTGTTGCTACCAATCTATCATAATATTACTGTAGAATGCATCTCTACTTGTGTAACATATACAGAAGAATTTATTCCAGTTGGATACACAAGATAACTTCGATCTAATGCCCATCGTGAAGGCGATAGAGCTAGTGCGTAAATGGGCAGGGAAGAGTACAGCGATGATGAGGTTCAAGGTGATCCCTTATCTGTTTCTACCAAAGGATCACACGACCTACTATCGCTACAATGGGTCATTGACCACTCCAGAGTGCCAAGAGTCTGTGATGTGGTTCGTCTTTACCGAGAAACTCACGGTATCTAAACAGCAGGTATGTTTAACGTTATTCTAGCAGTTCTTGGTCATGGATTAACCTAGAATTAACCTAGAATTAACCGACCGGTGGTATTCCACTTGCAGGTGAACATGTTCAAGAGCACTGGAACGAGTAATGGGACTTTAGATTTTAATTACAGGCCAACGCAAGCTATTGGAGACAGGAAAGTTTACCACCGCTTAGATGGGTACTCCGCTGTGACCTGTGCCAGGTCTAATTTAGCACCCATATTTTTTAGCTTTTTCTTAATCAGACTATGGCGTTAACAATAATAATTTCATGGAAACGTTTATTGATATATGATTACAGTCGATGTAACCATTGATCTATTAGATTGTTTAATGGTATGTCATGGTCTATTGCCAGGAGCCGTAGCACAATTTAATCCTTTCGTGCTCTCAAAAATAATAGACACACAGAGTACGCTTGATTTAAGATCTAGAAAGTTACGAGAGCAAATGAATATTATATACAATGTATATACATTGTATAATTCAATGGATATATATATATAATGCGTATCTATACATCGTATAGCAACGTTGAGTTTAATGTGAATTATAGTTGCTCACCGACATGAAAGATGGTAGCGTTAAATCAGTATTACGGAAGATTGATAGTCTGCATTCCAGTTTGCTAGCTAAAGTCATAATAGCGATCTCGCGTTGGAAGGACGCGTTGTGGTGATACCATTCCGCGTGGAAGGCGTCGTTCATGATCGCCGTGCTCTAATTCAAGTACAAATTAATTAAATTAATTAAAATTCATCCAAGTCAAACTTTGCTTTAAAAGGTTGATGGACTTTTGTAGAATTTATTGCTTATTTTTAACACTAAACTTGCCAACGTTCCAATTTCTAACTATTTCTATCGCGATAGAACAAATGACTGGTCCTGGAGACACTTTGTTCAATTAAATGGAAAGATTAAACGATGCATGGAAACAATTGTATACGATTCATGTATCGGATGGAAGAACTGTATAGAAAAGTTTGAAAATGGCCATTTAGTAGTGGTAGGTTCGGTGTTAAAGCAATTTGTAATGATACTCTTGTAATCTTAATAATACCCTTTGAAGAGTATTATCGAGTGTAATACTCTATAGAGAATCTTACCGCTTCGAGTAATTGTTGGATACAGAAACACAATACGTACAGTTGAGTTACTGCGCCAACTGCGTATAGTACAACTAAAAGTTTCTCGAAATGTTCAGCGTGTACCTGAAAAGGAGAATAGAATTGTATAAAGTATTCTGTAAAGAAACGAAGAGAATTTAGAGAGGAAGTTAGGAAACGTGGTGTACCGTTATTATCATGAAGCTTAAGAAGCAGAAGCGAAAGATGTTGTTTATGTAGAGTATTCCGATGTTTGGGGAGAGTAGTGTCTTCAATATAACGGCCAACCTGTAATAAATGTATAAATGTTACTATTTAAAATAAATGTCTGAATGCGTTGTTCTTTATAACGTTCCCATTTAATAATAAATAAATATTCATTATGTATGGTTCTCCATAGCGTTAAAATTTCAAATAACTAAATTCTAAATGTTCCCTAACGTTACTATTACAATAAATATATAAATGTTACTCGACCACCGCTCCATGATGTCGCGTCAGCACTCTCATTCTCTGTCTGGTCACTTCCTCATCCTTGGAAAACATCTTGTCCAAACTACCATCCTTATCCAAACGATTCAACCGTCCACAATCTTGCACTTCCTTCCTAAGAACTTTCTCAAACTCGATCCTCAAATACTTGTATTGCGCAGTCATCAACAGTATCAAGTGCATTGTGTACAGGTCCAAGCTGACCTTCCTCGCAATGGAATACAGACTCCCCAAGCACTCCAAGACAACACCACCGATGAAAACACTAATCGAAAAGGGTTCCTTTGATAACGCAGCTGGTATCCTGTAGTCCACATAGTGAAACTCGCTTTGTTTAAATATTTTAATCAGTGGCAGTACTGCCCAGACTGCAACCGTACCAACACTGGCTATCGCGTAAATTTTCAGAGGCTTCTCCAGTGGTTTCAGGGTCTGAATAATAGTACTCTTCAGGGACTTATCATCCGTGTCCAGAATGTTATTCAACTTCTCTATCAGTGCACATATCATCCCTTTACGGTTACTCAAGTAGACTATCATTACGATGACTTCGGAGGAAACCAATATGTTTACTGTGCTGTCTTGTAGAGCTCTCTCCTTGGGCACGTAGAGGAGACCAAGAATGCAGACTGTTAGGTATACTAGTTCCATGGTCCAGACTAGGATCCAGTAGACTTTCAGGAGGGTGGATAAGCTTGTTTTCTCTTTTGTTAGAGGTAGCAGGTTAGTAGACAGAGTATTGACTAGGACGTTGAAACTGTTCAAGTTTTTAAAGTCCATGGTAGCTTTCAGCTCTCAGGAATTTTAAGTATACAGCATGTGCAGTTGATGATGCAGTCGTAACAGAAGAATATACAGTAGACCTGAAATATAAGATATCCTACACTGTGTATTTATCCTCATAATTATTTCTACTTAGGTAAGTCATCTCTTACAATTCTCTGCGCTGTATCTCTCAAGAATATATATTTCTTAAGGCTTGTGAATTTCACCCTGGCTTTCTTAGAGGTTCGCTGCCTACTGATGATGTCCTCTCCATCTTCCCCATATACGCTGCCGCCACTTCCTTCGAGAGTACTATTCGCTATCATATCTACAGCACTCTGGTCAATTAAAATCTATCTCAACTATCTACCATTTCTCCTGCTACAATTACTGCTTTGTCCCTCCACTCTTTAATTATGGCCACCAGACAGAAATTATCTGAAAATTGGAATTGTGAAAATGTATGTAAATGTTAGCGTAAATGTATGCTGAGAATGAAGCATATAATTTTCTATTCCCTTTGAAGCAGGTAAAAGCTACAATTTCTTTGCAATTATTGTATTATTAATTCAGAGGGTACTGTATTATTTCTAGAGCCACTGTGCATCAAATAAGCGTAGTATTTAATATTCGATGGGTAGAAAATGGCTGAGAGAATGTCTACGCTCTGCGAATCAAGATGCTTCGATGCAAGGCAATAGTTACATTATAAGATTATAAAAAGTTATTTCTTTTGAGTATAATAAACAAATTTGGATTTGAATTTCGACCCTAAGCGAGGCTTTCCATCGATATTGCTGAGGTTTGGTAGCATTGGTAGCTGCATTCATGGTGGTTCTTACAAAAATTTTGAGGTTATGTTAGAAAAATTGAGTGAAATTCATGTGATTATTGTTGATTATTGTATTAAGTATGCTTACTTGACGTGGTCTAAAGATTGTACAGTATTAGTACATGCTGTCTGGGAATGTTTAATTGAGATATAAACAATTCTCTTCTTTCAACAATAAATTTTTGAGAGTGGTCCTTTTAGGACTGCAAAGCTTTCGCAGCGAAGACTCCAATCAGCTCCAATGCTCCAGTTAGACAATTCTTCTGGAAAAATGACAAGCTTGTACTCTAAACTTCAAATTTAAATATAAATTTTAAATAGAATAAAAGAGGAAATTTACCATATGCTGGATGTTGGCAATTAACAAACGAAATTCCTTGTAAAAAATAAACATAAAAAGTGGGATTTAAATTTCGATAGTCGTGACAATGGAGTCGATTTTCACGGGAATCGATTCAGAATCGAATACTCTAAAGTTGAATCACTCACATGACGCTATTTAAAGGGATGCTTGTCGTTCAAAGTGAAATTTGTGACCATTTTCAGAGAGATTGTAAATGTTCCCTTTGTCTATGATAGATTGTGAGTAACAGCTGTGAGAATTACTCATCGTTTCTGGGACACATTACACGTTGGCGATGCAGGTTAGAAATGATCAGTAAATATATAAATTAGTTATCCAAATTGATTGTTGCTTAACATACTTTCCATTACTCTTATATTGTAATTAGTACTTTTAAGGAAACATAGAAAACTTTTCTTCCTCTGCGAAATAGAATTTACACTTCTGTAAATACTTTTAAATAATTGCTTTTAAATTGCTTTTGTATATATATGTATATATATGCTATATGCATGGGACGCTAAACTTGATTTTCATACGATACAATTCTTCTGCGTTTTAATTCCACTGGTATACTAAAGTAAAGACAAAAATAAATTAGTATACATATACACAGCTGTATGCAAGGAATGCTAAATTTTATTTACATTAATACCTGTTCATTATGGAGCTTTGTTGGAGCATATGAATATATTTCTTGCAACAATGAATCATTCTTTATTTCATGCACTCGTATATGTAGATCTGATAAAAAACGTTTCACGAAATATTCATTTCATCCATTACTCGTCCGTCATGTATTATTCTAACTTTATACTTATACCTTATACCTTATTCATTTATTGTAAACATTTGGAGCTTTTCCCATTCTCTTTTACAGCTTCCTAGACAACTCATTGCACAGTTTCAATTACGATTTTAGAGATAGATTTGAATACTTGGACTCGATAAGCAATTAGAATCAACTAAACAAAGGAGTTAAAGCTTCCTGTGCATATATCTAAAAAGATAATAATATTCTATTCATGACTAAACATCACCGTTATAATAAACACAAATGAAACATTTGAAACGAATGAAGATTGTACGCTGAAATGTTTCTATGCATTAAGAAAGTTCCAATGGATCTCTAAATACTAAACTGACATTAAGATAATCAACATCACGCTGTTTAAGACTCCTCTTTATAAGAAACATGAATTAAATACACAAACTATCGTTAACTAGACTTTATATTTTAATACGATGTGCATCACGGTTGCTTTATCTAGCATTATAGACAATTTATTACACGTTGCATATATTTATAATATATATATATATGCTCTGTAGAATATCAACGTATCTTAAATATTAATATAGACAATTTATTGCATATTGTACTATATTAAAACTACTTACTGCACGTAGAAGAATCATTTAGCTCCAGAGCTCTCTTAATCGCGGTGTTTCGGTGCGTTTAACGTAAATTATGACACACGTGTCGAAGCCTTTCCTCGATAGCTCTGGAGGGGGCTACAGGGTGGGTAGAACATTTAATTCGAGCTTGCGAGGGAAGTCGTTGATTGAAGACGAGATATGCCAGTTGTGGCTCGACGCTGATACGCGTTGGATTGTTTTCAAGTATTTTTGTATACAGATTCACACGTTTTCGTAACTGGTAGACTCTTCAAGAGTCGTTGTAGAGTATATCAATTAATTTCTAGTTGGAATATATCGCTTTAGTTATGTTTCAAGGGTGATTTAATCTACTTTGTTTAATTGAACTTTGTTAGTCTACTTTAATGGATATTTTTAAATGAGTGAAAATGATTCGTAGAGTTCAGTTCCTCTTTTCTCAATCTCCAAGACTAAAGTTCCAGTCAATAATTTCCGAAATTTTCATTTGATTGCGTGTAATTAAGAATGCGCGACACTTTTATCCTTTTCAAAGACTAATCTGTTAATTAGTGCACTCGAAGCCAGGCTCCACCTGTAAACAAGCATTCTTGTAAGTTTCTATCATTATTTCTTATAAATATTATTTAGTAATACATGGAGTAGAAGATGTAACGAACATTATAAATACAGGATTTATTCGCAAAGTATCATGTTAGTAAAATATCCTCCATCGATGGTATTAATTTGCAAGTATTATATTAGTAGTTTGTAAATTAATATTTAATTTTTGTTAAATACGTGAACATTATATTTAACTATGTATCTTTCTCAATTTAGGAACCGATTGTTCCTTTTTCTTTCTGTTCGATACGAATAAGACTTGATGTAAATATTATATTTAACTATGTATCAAAAGTTTCTTTCGCGACTTGCACTCAGTTGTTTTATGTGGCAGTGTTTATGTAAATAGACAACCTAATTTCTTAGGTATTGGTGTTACAATAGTATTGGAGCAAGTAATGTAACATAAAGCATAAAATACTGTGAATGTATTACTTATTAATAAAACGAAAGAAACTTTTGGGACAAATATAATACAATTTCTCAATTTCTAAAACTGATAAATTCTCTCTTTGTTCGATACGAACGATAAGGCTTCTTTATCACAACATTTATCACCTCATCGAATCTATCGATACGTCTAATCAATTCCACCTTTCTTTTTCCTATATTTACAGAATTAATCATGAAAATGAAATTCCATTAAATAAAATATCGCAAACGCTTCTTGGAGTTCCCTTAAATATAAAATCCGTCCGATGCGTCCAAACGTGATGTATTCGAACGCTGCTCCGTGCATTTTCCCTTAATTGTTTCGTAATAGTGGCTGCGCGTTAAAATATAGTTACCTTCCCCTCTGGAAATGCGGATGTGCTATCATGTTTTTCAATCAAGCAACATTAATCGCGCCTTTTGAAGCCTCGACCTAATTAATCATGGCAATTTTTATTGCCATCTACTTCGCTCTTCTATTTCCTACAACATTACCTTGAATTAGTAAAAGCTTACGATAGCTACATGATTTACATATATTTAGATAGCAAAGACATAGAATACAGAATACGTAGAATAAAAATACAGAGATACGAAAGGCACATTGTCTTTAAGAATTTATCATAATCACATCGTATGTCATTGAGAGCATGAAGTGGCGCGTCCAAGTCCTCGTGCCATTGAGAGCAACAATTATCTAGTTTGCATGATGGTATAATTAACCGAGCCAGCATTACAGGGGAAACAAACTTAAAATTCTCCTTAAGAACCTCTCTCATTCATTTCTTATACTGTTGCTGTAATTAATAGTAAATAACAGTAGTTAGTCACATAATCTAATTAGCTACATGTTCTCCAATGTCAGTTTAACAAGAATTTATCCATTTGCATGACGATGAAACTAAACCCTTTGACTGCGGAGGGTGTATATTAGTTAAATCAATTTTTAAAAAAATATCAGCTTATAAGGGATGATGGGACGAAACTTTTTTATATTTACAGTTTATTCATAGGATGCTTAGTTTTGAAAATAAAAATTGAAAAGTTAGGAGTTTGTTGGAAAAATTAAATTTCAGGAAAGAGGTCCGGGTTAGGTCTGTTCATCTTTGTTAAATCAATGTGAAAAAAATATAAGCTTATAGAGGATGATTAAACGCTACTTTTTTATATTTACAAGTTATTCACAGGACCTTTAGTTTTGAAAATAAAAATTGAAAAGTTAAAAGTTTGTTGCTGAACAAAAATTGAATTTCAGGAAAAAGGTCTTCCGGGTTTTCAATTTTTATCTCTGAAACTGAACGTCGTATGAATAAACCGTAAATACAAAAAAGTTTCGCCTTATCATCCCCTATAAGGAGATATTTTTAAAAATTTCGTCGAATAAGTAATTGTCAACTGACAACGCTTTCCATTTCCATTGTTCCAAGGTCCTCTAAGTTTTCAATTTTTTATCTCTGAAACTAAACTTCATACGATTAAACTGTACATAATATGAAAGTTTCATTTTGTCATTCTGTATAAGGTGTTACTGAATAGTAATGATAGCAATAATTAATCATGATACTTTTTGTTCCTCCGACAGACAGTTAAAGTTTAGTCATTTTGAATGTAGGTAATTTTAAACTTTGCAGCTACTCCGAAAGGGTTGCATTATATTTAATATGCTGTATTTAATAATTTAACCAAATTCATTAAGAGCTGACGAGTAATAATGCTGTTTAAATAGAAATCATTTCATGCCTTTTATTGCAGTTTTAATGTTCTTCGTAGTCGGTTATATCTTTTTCTTTCCAAAAATTGTTTTATTTCATTTCATTTAACTGTATGCATAAAACATAAAATAAATAGTATTCCACACGTGTGAAACCGCGGTGCACAGCCAGTAGTAAATAATCGTACTTGGTCGCGTAATTCAATTGCAAGAGTTAGCTACACGCTTTCCAATGTTATTTTCACAAGAATCAACTGGTTCATATCACGAGTCTCTGATCGCTTAATCAACAATTTTCATTTTCCATTTCAAAGTTAAATTATAATATACTGTATAATTATAATTTACATATTATACATTTAGAAAAAAAGATTAGAAGAAAAATGTAACGCTAACATTGGCAAAGGTTAATTATTACTTGTCTCATTAACGCGTAGCCGGACTTTAGCTCTCACCTAATCGAGTGTAATGGGAGAGATTTCGAACAAGATAATCTTAGATAATCTTTTTTTCTTTTAATGAAACGCAAGTGGAATCGTCGTGTTAACAATTAGATTATCTCTCTATGTATATTTATTAACAGTTGGATGTAACGATTACTTTTTATCGTCTTCAAATTAATTCAGAATTAACTGCATCTAATTAAGCTACACTTGACTCGATCGAATGCGTTTCACTTTATCTTTACATATAGCGAGCTTTTTGCGACTTTGAAATTCCAACTGTTTGCAAATTCTAAGATATCCTGACCGCGAAACTAAATGACTGGTTACTGAAAGGAGAGATGGCCAAAATTTTAATCTAAATAAAAATTTCAAATATCGAATAAAGATGAAAATTTTGTTATCTATTACTCGTCAAATAAAGATACTCAAATAAAGATAGTCAAATAAAGATTCCTTACTTGATAAGAACAAATAAAGAATCCTTATCTTTGTTCGATGACTGTCAAATAAAAAAATGTATTCGAAGTAAATGTATTCGAAGGATAAAGATTTAAAATAAATGGTTCCTGTACGAATACTTATTACACTGGCTGTATGTAACACTGCAACAAAAGCTATTTGTGTTCCCCAAATATAATGTAAATATAATATAATAAATATATATCCAAATATAATGTAAATATAAAATATAATACATTTTCTAAGATATAGCGCTTCAAAGTTGGCGATTCTTCTCGTTTACTTAATTTTCACATTTTCCTGCGTATAATGAATCTACAACTGTAATCTTATTTAATAATATATTCCTCATGGCTCATTTTCTGTATTAAATATATGTTATTTAGAATAATTTTCTACTATAGGGATAAAGAATAAGTTTGATCTGACCTGTGATACTTTTTATTTTAAGATTACGTGATACTTAGTTGTGTCATGTTGTAAATTAAAAAGTAGGAAAATAAAATGGTTATTCGCGAGACTTTATTTAACTACACGCTTCATAAGTTTGCGTCATAGCTAAGTCTATTTTCATATGCTATCGAAACGTCTTGCTCATATTTGCCATACTCTTAATATTCCTGCTTTATAGCTGCAGGTGTAGATTTAATTACATACGCAGGAAAATGTGAAAATTATGTAAACAAGGAATATCGTCAACTTCGAAGCGCTATATCTTAATAATTATTATATTTGTAGAACACAAATAGCTTTTGTTGCAGTGTTACATGTATAATAAATACACTGTGGCAGCTTACGCTGAATGCAAGTTGCTTGTATTAGTACTTGTATTAGTAGTTTTATGGTTGTGGCATAAAATATTAACGTCTTTTTTTTTCCAAATGTGTACATACACGATGAACGATCATTTTTCTTATTTTCGCAGAGATCAACGGAACAGCTGACTCATTGTAGCAGCACGACCCTGGAGGAGATCCAGGACAACACAGACGGAGTGACAACGCGCACAGTTTCCGAAAAGATCATGAGTATCTGCAAGAGTACCGTACGCTGGGTGCTTCTGCTGGATATCTTTCTCGCTCTAACAGGTTCGCAGTCTTCCTTTCTCTCAAAACAAATCAATTCAAATCTCTTGTAAACTTCTTTCTTTCAAAATAAATACTTTGACTCCGAGCTCTCCTTTCTCTGTTCATTTCTGTTATTTCATCTCGAAACCTCTTTCCCTTTCATTTTTAATTAGTCAACTACATCATCTCTGTGTCTGTGGATTCTCCTTCTTCTTCAATTCTGCAAAAGCTGTAGAACAAATATAAAATAAATTCTTAACGAAAGAAGAATAGCTAAGCTCGGGCTGTGATTCCTTGTAACTCTGTCCTTCGATGTAAAAAGAACGTTTAAAACGAGAAATATGGTATCCACTCGTAGAATGCAAGTGAATCAACAGATCCCATTGCAAACGTGTAAAATATTGTTTGTGCTGGTGGTTGTTGACCGCACCTGGCCAGACGCCAGTTAGAAACGAAGCCATGCGTGCAATTAGAGTTGACTGCAAAACCGCCAACTGTGTAATATAATACCAGACGAGACCACGGGCTGCTTAGAATTTTTCCGGGTGTATTGAATAACTAGCACGTGGTGGAAACGTCAACGAACTCCTGCAAAACAAATTGAGAAACTATCATAAACAGACTATATACTTCCACGTAGAAAGAAGTTTCTTTCTCTCCTTTCATGATACATCTCCACAGAAATGGTACTTGTGTAATTTACAATCTACACGCCTCTTTATATCTTCATTTCCTTAATTTGCTTTCGTACTCTGCTCAGAACTGGTTTTTACAGTTAATTTACGTCATACGCCAGTTTGAATAGATTCTTAAAATCAACATATCCTCCCCGCTTCCCTGCTTTCTTATTTCTTAAAAAAGAAAAGAAGCATTAGTTGTTATTATCTCTGATTTACATTATGGGATAATGAGAACGATCGCGACTACCATTTGAACATCTGAACATTAAACAGCGACGGGTGAAAAGAAGACAGCCGCCTACATTAGAAGAGACGATCCGCTACCTCCGTTCGTCTCGCTCTTTAGTGCGCAGACGCTTATCTTTCAACACTAGATTACAGCGGTCCGAGAAATGTGTAATAGCTTGCGTGACTTTGCATTGGATAGGTATTTAAACGTAGATTACTCATTCCTTCCTGATTCTCTCTCATTCGCTCCCGAGAGGTCTTTCTGAATCATCTCACCTTAGTTGGACGTACTTAAGAGTTACAACCGCTGTTCTTTTGCTTCTTTGCACGCGATGGAGAGTGGTAGCAGAGGGAACACTTTCAAAATAATGAATCGGCGTAACGTGTACAGCGCGTGTAAGTATCCCAACTAAAAGAAAGTATCGTGTGCGAGCATGTTGTACAGGTCTCTTACTTTCTAACGGCGAGGTACATCAAACTAAAATTATAAAGAATTAGTATGTTAATTACATTCTTCATATATTTATATGTATATTTCTTTCTTAGAACATACTTATAGTTATTACTTACTTACTTATAGTTATTCTATACATATATTGAAGAATGATCTATAAAGAAGAATTATTGTTACCCTATATCACAAAGAATCAATGTGTTGATCAGTGGTAGCGTTGAGAGAGATGATATTGCTTTCTTCGTGTACTCATATATATACTTCTTTGTTGGAATTTGAGCTTATGTTAATTTCCTCTAAACTTGCTATCTTATCCCTGCTTGTCTTCTTATCTGATCTCACTCTTCCACCAGGCTGTTTTCAAAGATCTCTGTATCATTATCAGTATACTTCCATTCAAAGATACGTGTATGTGTATAATAAATACAATCATGAAGAAAAAGCAACAAGAAGATCTGCAATAGAAGTTGTTTAAGCTATTGTATGTTTAGTTTATGTATAATAATTACAATTCTGAAGATATAGAAACACTAAGAAAGATGTGCAAGACATTAACTAATACAAATAAATAAATAAAGCTATTTAAGAAACGCAAGACATCACCAATTTACCTAGAATAATTCCGTGTGTGGCCTCGTATCATCCTACAGAATGTATATCTTCACTCCTTCAACAATTGTTGCATGCGATTCATTCTGAAAGATACTATCCTCGGTATCCTAATAATAATAATTCCTCGCAGTCCTGATTTTCTTCTTATTGCATCATAACCTAACCTAACTTATTTAATCTTATTTAATCATAATCTAACATATCCTGGATTAGACTAAAAAGTAATTCACTTCCTTTTTGTATACCAGTAATACGCACACATATTATTTTCTGTTTCAGTCATCGTGATATTAGCCCTACTGGAATTTGGAACTGTTCCTCAGCAACGCATAGGCTTCTATTGCAATGACCCAAAGATTTCCTTCAAATTTCTCGGAGACACGATCTCCATTTCCCTGTTGCTCACTGTTTCTCTCCTGCTGCCACTCGTTGTGGTACGTAAACCACGAATCAATTTTATACAAACATTATCGAACATTATCTCCCTCGAAACTAATTTTATACTTTACTTGTTGTGGTACGTAAGGCGCAAATCAATTTTATACTAATTCTAAGCTTCCGTAGATGTTCCTAGTGGAGTACCTGTGCCACCCTGAAAACAGTTACACCACAACCTCAGGATGTTCTGGTTCAAGAGTGAAACAAGTCTGGTTTTGGTACGGACACTATTTAATCGGAACAGTTTGCTTGATATTCTTGTGTGACGTCATGAAGACTCTCATTGGAGAGCCAAGGCCTCATTTTTTGGATACGTGTAAACCTCTTGAGGCTCACAATTGCACTGATGGGTATGTTTATGTATTTATTGCTATTTATTACTCCGGAACACTCTTCCGATACATAACTCTGCAAATAATATAGAATTCTGTATTAATAAAGACTTCTATCAGTGAACTTGTGACTTGAGAACAAGCAATCTACCCAATTTGACTCTAAAGAAAGTAATAATTAGTTAATAAAGAATTATTAAGGTAATTAATAATGTAATTTCTCTATTTTTTTTCAGATATGTGAGGTCCTACACTTGCACGAACACAAACGATTCAACCTGGTTCATCTCAGACTCCAGCAAATCCTTCCCATCGGGTCACTCTGCTCTTTCCATGTTCGCAACAATATTCATGGTGGTACGATACCTTCCAACTTCTATACACCTCCATCGTATCTCATCTAGTCCATTAAATAAGTCCTCCTTCTTCTTCTTTTACAGTGGTACTTACAGAATCGTCTACCAAACAGGACGTTTCTCCTAAAACCGTGGCTGCAATGTCTAATATCCTTGTGGACAGTGGTCTGTTCCCTGACCAGGATCGGTGATAACAGACACCACTGGTGGGATGTGCTCGCAGGCGTTGTCTTGGGCACAATCTTCAGTGTGCTAACAGTTACAGTGCAGTGCAATACATTTCGTTTAAACAGAATTGCCTACAATGAACCGGTAGAGAATAGGCAAATTAATTTCAACATGAAGACGCATCACAACGTGAAGAAACTATTACAAGAGACCACTGTTGACCTTCACGAGGGGCGAGAGTTGAAAAACACGTCGTCGAACTGGAAGGAATGACCCCCGATGCTAGTTTTGAAATAAGTATTGCAAGGAATAGTTTGTCAGCCAAAGGATGTGAAAACTGAAAGATTGAAAACATTGAAAACATCTTCCAATATTTATTTCACGAGGTTTTACATGGCAGCAAAGAAACCTAACGCAACATTAATGTCACTGCGAAACCAAATGATTCTATTTATTTACATCGTCATTCCAATCACAAATACGTATAAAGAGAATTTCAAGCTTTACTGGTAATTTGTACAAGACTCTAGCTTTTAAAATACATTAACATTCTTCTACATATTGTAAATATTCAACTCTCTTCGCTGGAGAGAATTAATAGTCATCTCTCGAACGCAGAGAGTTGATGAGTAACGAATAGAGAATATTACTGCCATCATTTGGCGCTAATACTGTCCACACACAACAGAATTTTTAATGATATTATAATATAAACTGTAACGCTAGTTGCTCATTAGGTATTAATGTATAAATTTCTTAAATTATTCTTAAGTTATTAACACGTAATGGTCCCTTCGACTCTTTTCATTGCTGTGTAAATCAGCGAGGAACTTTGTGTGCATGTTTAAAAGGAATATTTTGTATCGTAGATTAAAAAAAACTGTTCGAAGGAAGAGGGTAAATAAGTGAGGTGTGTGTATATGTGTAAAAGGAATATTTTTTATCGTAAAC
>NC_071984.1:2685132-2703630 GCF_026283585.1 Hylaeus volcanicus | reverse complement strand
AGTGAGGTGTGTGTATATGTGTAAAAGGAATATTTTTTATCGTAAACTAAAAGTCTGTTTAAAAGAGTACCATTCGCAAAAGCAATAAAACATGATTCAATTCACAGAAGCAATAACAAAGTTGATTCAGTTCTTCCGAAAGATATTAATATACAAAGCTACGTAAAGTTAATGATGTGCGAACATTTCGATTTCTTTTCGATACGTAAACTAATACTTGCATCTCCAACGTACAATTTTTAACTAGTTCTTAGAAGTTTGTACAACTTACACTGGAGGACTCCATACATTCAATTTTTAATTGAGTATCTACGTGGCTCTCGGATTCGTGCTTTTCGACTCGTATGCACTTCCTTATCTGATAGCCAATGGCTGCACCGAGTGGAGGGGGAACTGCGTTTCCAACCTGTCTGTGTTTATCAAGAATGGTCCCATAAAAGCGAAAGGAGTCTGGGAATCCCTGAGATCTTGCGCATTCGCGAACGCTTACTACTCTTGTCTGGGTGGGATGTAGTACACGACCCTAAAAAGCAATGGGGAAAAAAATTTGTTATAATACATCGGTTACAATTTTTATTCGAGTCAGACATTATACGTATATGTGCAGATTGAATTACTTGTCACGATTACATTACACGTCATGAAGAATTGGTAAAGAAATGAAATATAGTATTTAAAGAAGATATATGTACAGATATGTAAATATATTTACGTCTTTAGAATGAGTAAACAAATTGAATATAGACACATCGGACAATAAACTACACATATACCTGTTTTCCCATGGGTTCAGGGTTTGTAATAGTGGTGCCGAAGAACCCATCCCACTCTAATCTGCCATATAAACCTGCCCAATGATTGTGACGATTCCCTGTATGAGGCAGACACCATGGAATCAAGGTATTAAATTGTCTATCGGTTGGATCGCATGGTTTTCCTGTGCAACAAATGCATACTCCTCGATAAGCTCCTGTGGTACTCATGCCAGCCTTCTTATCGTTGTAAATATATTCCCTTAAAGAAAATTAAGCGTAACGACAAGTTTCATCTTCTAAACAAGTTTAGGATACATGCTTCTTCGCTTACAATTTTTTTGAATGAGTTCCATCGCTTAATCTTAGGTCAATGTTTGGCAGATCACGCCAATCCGAGCCACGAGCAATTGGTACGTGGGCCATTCTAGCTTCTACGAGAGGAGCCATTTCTTTGCATATATGGTCTCTCAACAGAACCTGATAATGCTTTCCTCTTATCTACAAAAGAATCTCATTTATGTTAATATATATTCCCATCGATAACAATTTTGAAATTTCTGTCGTGCATAAATATTAATTCTTCGAAGTTGGCAACTAGAGGGATACAAATACTTATATGACTCTACTACTACTATTACTAAATATTACTTTTCTCTGGAAGTGCGACATTGGCTCGCTGTTGTAAGGCATTTCCTCCTTGTTCCATCCGTTCTTTATCTCTGGCAAGTCGGACATTGCATCTTTTACATTAATTGTCCTAAATGGCGCCGACTCCGTCCAAGTACAATTGGAACTATACTGAAATATTTAATAATTGAATATATATATATTTTCAATTAACCTTCAATTAACCTCTAACCATATTATTATTACCTTCTTGTTATCAACTAGTACGCTTAATTGACAGACACGTTTACTAAACACATGCGTGGGCTCTGGGTAATTAGGCAGCGTCTCTCCTGGCGCAGCAGCCATGATCACCATTCTATATTAAACAAATGTCCATAACTGTAAAATTAGATCTATAATTAAATCGAGAACTATAATTAAATCGAGACAGACCTTCTCCTCGTTTGAGGAACTCCATAGTTCCCAGCTTGGAGAATACCAAATGTACACTGATAACCCATGCGAACCAAGCATCGCAATGTTAATTTCAACACCATACTCCTTTTAAAAGACACAAAATTTCTCACGTTCTCCATAACGAAGAACTTAGGCCTATAGTAATCGCAGTAGGATAAATAGGAGACGATAAGAGAGCTTTTGAATAAAGAATACTGTCTCGAGTTGAAGCGATTCATGCCACTGAATCCTTGGCATGGTGGACCGCCACACATTAACTCCACTTCTCCTTTCTGCGGAAGCTTCTGGCCAATTCCATCCATCAGTTCACCCTAAAATATGCGATAATATTATTACATGGTATTACTAAACAAATATATGCTACATAAATTATACTGACATCCATAACTTTCTTTAGTAACACATTACAATCTTCCGTAAACACTGTTGCTTTGGAATTGTTCAACCGGTATGCAAAAGCAGCAGGTTCCTCCTTCTCGATGGCCCAACAGTTTTCAGAAATACCAGCCTGGTGAAAACCTTCTGACAACCCTAAAACACAAATATCATAAATGTGATAATTATTAAATACTTCAAACAACTTGTACGTCTACTAACAAGACACGCACCACCACAGCCTGCGAAGACATCCATTGTCTTCAATTTTCTAGCAATCGCTTTGTACTCGATAGGCTTGTTAACAGCTGCGTTCTTCTGTTTTTCCTCTGTCCTCTTGCCTTTCACCTTCGAACCGCCTTTACCTTTACCATATTCTCCTATGGTAATAGCATGATTAGGTGGCTCTTCGAACGTTTTCTCTTTCACGTTGTAGGCTTCGTTGAAGTAGAATCTGTTTGGTCCAGCAGCAGTCCACTCATCGACAGACTGGTGTAAATTTTCAGAGTACGTAAGGTAGCATTTATCAACTACTTCAGTGAATTTTACATCGCAGACTGTGGAAATTATATTTATCAAAGTGAAATAGTTTCGAAGCAATTGTGAGATATGTTTAAATTGGTTCGGTGCTTAAATAGTTTCAAAACAATTCTAAGCTACGTTTAAATAATTCCAAAGCGATTTTAATTTACATTTAAATAGGTTTAAAGTATTGGCATTTCTGAAGAACTACCTTCTTCGCTCCAATAGACCATGTTCAGATCGGCTTGCTCCATCAGCGTATAGTTCCTATGAGTATTTTCAGGCCTATACAATTTATTTATTCTAATATTAATATCACAAGGCGAGACGAGCAAGTCATCGGTGCTAGCATATATCTCCTTTATATACCCTATACAAAAAGGGTCCGGAGTATCGAAATTGGAACCTTTTACGTGGTCAGAAAATTTTCTGTAGTATTCGGGGTACATATCTTCGTCTACAATTTTCTTTTTCAAAGTTTGCGAAGCTTGGTATGTTATCTTATATTGAAATTGAAAAACTGTTGGTTGGAGAAACACAGCTGTGCCAACTCTGTACTCTTCGCCCCTGTATTTCACTGCTTGATAGATTACTTCTCTACTACTCTTCGCTTCCACTCGTTCGCAGACCTTCAAGCATAAGATAATTTGTTAAATATAGAAATAAGTAATGTATTAACTGCACGTACCTTTGGTGTATTGAACTGTTCTAATGTCCTTAGATGCTCGCACACAGGGCAGAATCTATAACTATTTTCTTTTTGGATACACTCTGAGTCTGGCAGAGGATCTTCAAACCTGGCTGTCTCAGGAGTGTAACGCAGCTGGTAAAAGAATGTTTTGCCATCTGCTTTGACTTTCATGTCGTCTTTGAAGCTTAAATTCGTGTTACCTATAAAGTACAAATAATGTGTAATACTAGTCTATTATATGTTCATATTAATCTGTATCGTAGGATGATTACCTAACCCAACTAACCTAACACAGCCCAATCGTCAGGCACCTTTTTAAAAACAACAGTGCACTTCGATCGAATAGATTTAATGGGCACATCATCGCAATCATCACTGAGAAACAATTCTATAGGGTCCGATGTTTCTCCAAGAATGGTATCGTTGCCTCTGTGGAACCAACTCGCATGAAACTGCTTCATTCCACTCTTGGTTTCCCACATGTAAATAACTTTGGCGATGTGGGATGGTTTCGCTGAGTTTCTTGGCTCGATGAGGACATAATCATTCACATGTACCTCTTCGCTCTCCAGCATAACAGATTTATAAAAGATTCTTTGGTTATCGACAGCGATTGGGTCTCCTATCCATGCGATGTCTTTTCTGAGTTCCTTGAAAACTTTCATCCTGATGTCTTCGCTCTCAGATTGCTTCATCGCGATCGTTTCGTACTGGTCTTCGTTCTCAGGATCCGAATCATCTGCTTCCTAAAAACACGTATAAATTGTGAACGTAGTATATAATTTTATGTTGTATTATGTTTATAAGGGATTCATTTATACTTGAATGGTCATGTTTGGACACTTCCTCTTGATGCAAGCCTGCTTGCTTCTTCCAGATCCTCCAAATTTGATCATATCCTTGCAAGCGTTGCAAGAACCACAGTCTGGGTGCTGACAATTTTCGCACACTCCACACCTCTGCCTCCTAGGACCCTGTAGTATAACAAAGTCCAAACGATAAGCATATAACACCAAAAATAAGTAATATCCTTCGATATAAACATTTACCATTGTTATTTTCTCATCGTGTTTAACCAGTTGATCCGCAAATATATTCTCAAACATATCGTTAACCAACAGTGTAGTAGTTGCCTTCGTCCAGCTAGGTTTCTTAACTTTCTGTTCCCTATGTGTCCTACGTAGTGCAGCTCTTTTCCCCAGCGTAACCCCAGCAAGACTTGCCAATGATCGCATGCAAGGATTCGTAATAAGAGGGACTTCGTCAGTCTCCGCAGCATTGTCAAACGACAATACTTGATCGCACACAAACTGTGCATGGCGTAGCAGAGAATCCTCTGTGAACTTTTTCATCCCTTTGGGTGGCACTACCATCTGTAAAAGGATAATTGGAACGAATTCGATGTAAAATAAAATATATTTCTAAATATGAAGAACATCTTTGAAATTCATTACTTGGAGTTTATTGAGCAAGTCCTCGTAAGTGGGACTAATCTCACTCAGGAGAAATTCTATGACCAATTTGCTCATGTATATCTTCTCTTTCACCACATCAATGAAAGGAGAGTACACATCCGATGGCTCCATTAGAATATATTCAGCAAACGCTGTGCTGAAGCCTATGAGAGCTAGTTCTCCTCCGTCGAAGCCTGACACGTACCACTCGTTTAAAGGACCCATGTCTTTCGCTGGCACTCCACCTTCCGGGGATGGATCTTCATCGTAGATGGGTTTCAGGTATCCAGAGAAATATAACAGGACATTCTTTTCGATGAGGCCGGTGTCGAAGGGACACAGATGACCATTTTTATCATACACACTGAAATGTGTATAACGAATATATATCATAAATGTATTAAATAAATATAATAAATGTACATTTTATGTATAAATAATTTAACAATAAATACTACTGGCTTAAAAATAAGGATTCAATTGCAATATCTCACCTGAAGTGAGTTAATTTATTCTGAGGAAGATAGTCGCTATCGTGTACAAACGATTCGTCTCCATTGAACAAGCACAATCTTGGATCGGTTAAGGCAATATCTTCGTCTACCGCATTGTTTGGGTGTCCAGGATACAGTTTCATCTCATTGTTCAATTTCTGGCAACAATATTCACATTTTCTAGGAAAATTATTCGCTTTTATAATCTGAACTTTCTGTATGAGTTTATTTTCGGTATGGTTGTTGGCTTGCTTTGATTGCGGACTGTGATTCTCTTTATTATGTTCGTTTAACGTCGAGAGACCATCTTCTGTGGTATTGTCTTGCAACTTTTGCAATTTTGTTTGTTGATGTTGTGTACCGTCATCGAAGTCTGCTTGTTTTCTTTTGGCAGCTTGCTTGGAGAACATGTCGACTATGGATTGGCCGTGCTTGCTGAGTTTCGAACTACCCGATTTCATTTTGATATTTTAGTTTGGGAGAATCGAGCTGTTGGAAGCTTTCTTGTCGACTCAATAATATTATAAATTAAATATACAACGAAACTGTAATGCATAATATGTATATTCAATTAATAAACAAGCCTTAATAATTAATGTGAATACATCATTTATGTAAGTGGTGATTATTATCTTGAAAAATTAAAAAACATAAATAAATACATAAACACTCATAATAAAAGCATCATCTATGTACATAAATGTGTATTATCAATTTAAAAAATTGAAAAACTTACATAAATAAATACATAAACACTCAGTCGAACTCCTAAACAATAACGTAATAAAAAATCATAAAATTATATAGTATCACTAACATATGACTTTTAAATAACATAAACACGAACACGTTCGTCTAAAGTAGTTTTTCAAACAGTATTCTGCCATTTTGTTTTTCTACGTTTTCCCGCGTTTTTTCCATGCATGGTAACCAACTTCAAATTTCTTTAAACATAACCCGAATTCTAAGTCTTTACGTTGGCACTATACTCCGTCCAATAAGATTCGTTCTAGCAGCTCGCAAATAGATCTTATTGGTCCGCTGCGTCTGACATTTGCGCATGCGTTACTAGACAAAGATACATAGTATGAGGCGAGGGTGCTTTCTATCTTTGTCTAACAGCGCATGCGCACTGACGCGCACGACCCGCGCGCTTTTCAAACATTATAACGTAAACTTTTAAGTTATCGTTAAATAAATTTGTAATATAATAAGCTAAATTCGTAATATAGTAAGCAAAAGATCAGATGCCTTGTTAGGAGAATATATTCCTATGTATTCCTTCCCTTTTAAGCTTATTTTAATCTTATACGTAGATTGTATTTCTAGTTACATTTCTAGCTGACGGTGCATAGTGATTTTCCCCTAGAACGGCAAGAATCACTGTCACCTGTCGCACACGCATTTGTTCATTTAGGGATTCAGCCTGCGCGCGAAACAGGAATTTGTTTACGTTTTTTTCCAATTTGTCAAAGGAGAACCTACGTGTTAAGATGTGTCTACATCACATTTGTAATTAACAGTATGTGATTCCATCCATGAAAAAGTTAGTCTTGTGTTGTTCGGTACTGTCATTACCTGACATTGCAAAAATTCATCTCACAAGATTAACCGATTAACACAGGTATATATATAAGGTATATATTAATGGTATAATGCTACAGGTATATATTAATGCTATAATGCTATTTCACCATCTGCTGTTCACTTGAAAGATATTGTTTACAATGAAACTGTACTGCAACGTGGAAGTGAATAACAGGTCCGCTCCGAATGTGGTGCGAAAGAAATCACAACGGTCGGTTCTAGCTATTGGGAGACAGACAGTGAAGAGCGATGACTTGTTTATACTTTGGCAGACGTTGCAGAATAAACAAGGTGTCAGATACAAGGTGGGAACACTCTTTACAAAATTCTAATAGAAAAAATTAATGTTCACCTAATTTCTTTCAGATCAACTGCAACGTATCTCAAATATTCACAAAGTTCATCAACGAAGGAAAAGCTACTATTCGCTTCCTAGAACCACCGCACGACTTAGTTATTCAATCCGACATAATTCAATTGAAAAGTTTCATTCACACACTGAAGCTCGCGTTGTCTAAGAAAGTAAATCTGTCAGTTCTGACCATATCGAATCTAAATCCGAAGAGCTTGAGTGCCATTCCAAAGATCAAAGTCGTGGTCAACAAATCTTCGGACTACCCAACCTTGGAAGGTTTTCCAAGAACGACCGAGGAATTGTATCTAGTAGGATCGAATAGACTATCGTTGGACAAGCAAATTCTAAAGCTTCAGAGCTTGAGGATATTAAACTTGTCGAGCAATCGAATATCGTCTATACCAAAAGAATTGGGGTACTTGCAGCATTTACAGGAATTGAATCTATCGCAGAATCTACTTAATAAAGGTACGAACTGGGTGTGGTTGGATCAGGGTCCTATTAAATCGAATCTGAAGCTACTGGACATAAGCAATAATTTGGTAGGTTGCTTGTATCGTAAACAAAACTCCACTAATCATGGTAACATTCGTATAATAATACATTTTGTACTCTTTACGCAGTTAACAACGCTACCAGAACAGATTGGGAAACTCCATGCTTTGATTAATCTAAAAGCCAGCAAAAATATGCTGTCCTATCTACCACAGAGCCTTGGAAAGTTATCCAAGTTGAAATATTTAGACCTATCTAAGAATAATTTAGAATACATGCCTGGAAGTACAAGAAATTTAAGGCTTGCTTTATTAGATGTCTCTGAGAATGAGTTTCGAAGGACAGAGTCGCATCTCATGAGCAACCTTGACGTACCTAGCTTGACTGAGAGCGCAGCCAGATCCTTCCTCAAAACAAGGTTTGCAAATAACATTTATAACTACATTTGTTTAGTATAATTCAAGTGCTTTAATGAGAGTTCTTTAAATATATTTCTGTGTTTTTGTAGGCATCCATACGACGCGAGTTTGATACCAGTTACCTTAGTTAAGTTTTTAGACAACGCAAAGTATTGTATGTGTGGCAATCCTTGCTTCGATTGCTACATAAGAAAGTTCATGGAGTTTCATTTAAGTATAATAGCCAACAGCGTAAAGTCATCAGAGAACGTTACTGTACCATTTGACTGTTACTTTTGCTCAATTAGCTGCCTGAGTAGTTATGGAAAAATACAGTACTGAAATACTTATTTTTAATAATTATTCTTGGATCACAGATTAGATATATATGTACCCCGAATTAAGGAATGATATTTGTATAAGTTTTGTACATTGTACGCAGTCATTATATGATATTTTCATATTGTTAATTACACGTGTTTCAACGATATTAAAACTTTTATCGGTTAAGAAAGTATGATTTATTGCATTTTAGGTATAAAAATGTATCTTTCTTAACAATTTTGATTAAACATCTGGTAAAATCTCTTAATATTAGTTTGAAAATTAGAAACGAGTTCTCTTTCAATTACATCAGTCTACGGTATAACTTAAATATAAATGTTAGTAAATAATAAAACTGAATAAAACTCAGAAATCTCGTTAAACAGTTAAGATCAAGATCACAGAAAATTTGTTCAATTATTTCTTTTCTTAATTTCAACGAAATAAAAATATATGATTATATGGTAGACTATTGTGCACGATGCATTTTTTTTGTAATTTATTGATAAATAAATCATTTGTCATCCGTTTCTCAATTTTCTTTTAACAGCACACCTGTTTTAATAAATTCTTTATTCCTTCACCTATAGATTGCCATAATTTATCACATACTTCGTTCATTTTTAACTAAAAGATCTTAATAAAATTTTGCAATATGTCTTTCATCTTACAAATTCAAGTATTTTCATAATCAACATGTTAATTGTCATGATCATCAGAGACCAATAAGTTCTTTAAAACTTTTATTTAAGAAAACGCATTGAATCGACCACATTTTTCTTACTACGTTTTCTTTTTTTTAACGAAATCAAACCCAGAGTCGTCCATGGTAAGATAGTACTCTAGAGGTGTTACAGTCTTTTTCTTCCCCAAATGTGGTACAGTGAAATCAATATCTTTATATTTATTCTCATCTATGCTTCCGTACGCTTGCAAAGGATGAAGGTAAACATCTGGATCTTCTGGTAACTGAACTAGCTCCATTTCGTACTTTCCTTCGGTCGAATCCCTTGATGACGAAGCATTTTCACTCTATCGTGTGCGATACAAACATTTCTTTAACTCGTTCAATTAATTTATTATTGTTAAAACTTGGTATAGCAATTTATACGCACCTGTAAGTTCGATTCACTGTTATCTTTTGTACATTTAAAATTGTTTGGCATCTGTAAATCGTCTATCGATATTTTATTTGTTTTTAGGAGTCCCATAATCGCTGCGTTTCTATTAAGCTTACACTTTTGCAAAATAGTTTCTTTGGTTTCAGGTTCATTGATCTCAGGTGTCACAGTTTCTGTACTTGAATCGCTATGACTGTAACTTGTTTCTCTTAAAGCGAACTTGCCTAAAGGTTTATTAGAATTTAAACTAACTGTCTTTTGTCTTGCTTTTATGTTCCGTTCGATCAGCTCGTTCGAATAACTAATACCACTGTACTGTAAATTAAAATTAATTTTCATGCGTGTTTTAGGGTGAGTATCGAGTTTCGATGTTTACCTCTTTAATGGAACACGCAATCTCGCTTTCGTGCAATTGAGAGGGTTCGTCGTAGTGGTTTCTTCTATCCTTATCATCGTCGCTGTCATCGTATAACTGTTAAGTAGAATTTTTTAATTATTTAGGGGGAGTTTTATTTAGAAAGGGGTCGAAGTCGTGTTGACTAGAAGTTGATTAGAACTAATATACTAGTCTTGCGATTGTTTAATCTTTACGTTGCGCTCTCTGGGATACCGTTATGGATACCAGAGGTCTGTTATATAGCTCGGGTGCCTTAGGATCGCCAGACCCATACAGTGGGTATGATCGGATGTAAGCACAGCCCCTGAGGGTTTAAATTATGGTAACATCCATCTCTTAGAATCATGCTAATGAAAAATTCAAGAGTGGAAGTGATTGAATGGTGGAGCAATATTTGTAATTTACGTAAGAAATAGTTGAATCGATAGCAATTATAACTATTTTAGTGAAATAATTATGCCGAGACTTGAGTTACATTGAACTTTGATATAACTTTTAGATCGTCAAAGTAAAGGACAGATGTGGTTACTAACATTTGCATTTCTCGCTGACTTGGGTTTGCCTATCTTTCTGCTTCGTTTGCCCTCTTTTTGGCGTATGAACAACGAATGCTCGTCCGAGTAAGGTATCTCTGTAACTTTCTTGATGTCATTGAATATACTCATGACAAAGTTGATCTAATTGCAACGAATCTGCAAAAGTAAATCATACATTAAAATTTGAACAATAACATTGAAACATAACCTTAAAGTTTCGATTATCAGTAACGCAAATTAA
This sequence comes from Hylaeus volcanicus, assembly GCF_026283585.1. Taxonomy (NCBI): domain Eukaryota; kingdom Metazoa; phylum Arthropoda; class Insecta; order Hymenoptera; family Colletidae; genus Hylaeus; species Hylaeus volcanicus. Next base: position 2,692,799 of record NC_071984.1, on the reverse strand, counting down.
ATCAAACAAAAACTGTATAAATACAATTAGCTATTGACAATTTTCATGCTTACGGATTACATTTATTATGCACACTTTAATACAGCGGTATAGTCACTTAAAGAAAGTGTAGTTTACCAAATTTTCATCATGACGTTAACGTAACATATTTTGCAAAACAACGTGACAGTATTAAATTTGACGTTGTAAACAGAAAGCTAGGTTATAAATTATATTCTTGTATCATAGAATAAGAATGAATTTGCGTATAAAATATCTTTTTAACAGTAATATTCTCTAATATTCCCTTACTCGAGCGTATATTTTGATATATTAATCACGATCAGTGCAGATCAGTGTTACCAGATGTGGCATGTGGCTCCTAGTCGCGCATGCGCGTCGAGAATAGCTGAGCGCGCAGTGCTGAAAAACACCGACCAATCACAGCGCACGAGTAGCGCGCGCTGTGATTGGTCGTTGGTTTCTCGTTAATAATTGAAAAACGAAGCACTATTCGACATTTTTGCAAAGGAAATTGTTGTTCAGAATCGCGTCAGCTACCCCCTACTTCATTATAAACATACAAATAAACATACATACGAATTTTGAAAAAAAAAATAGATTTTTACATATTTTCCACTGGCACTTCCAAGACTGCAGCTAAGATTACAAATTAAACATAGCTACAGGCCCGAGGGTTAAACAATTTACAAATCATACGAAGCACGTATAATGTACAAACATATTACTTTATTACGATAATTTTACAAAATTCGCGGTTTATGTACACTATATCAATTTCGTAGATTCTAAATACTCATTATTACCGAAAGTCTAATAATACTTGATAAATACAGAAAAACATTTAAAAAAAAAAAATAAATTAATTAATTACAATCCTAAATCCTTACCAAGGGATTTATAAAAAGATAGAAAAATAAATTTGAAGTATAAAAAAGTATGACTGAACGCGTTATTGAGAAAAAATTCTTAATGTTTACAATCGCACGTGCATTTTTCTCTTCTTAAGAAATTAACAAACTATTTCAACATATTATTTAACATATATATATGTTATGTCTAACAAAATATACAAGTTGCCACGCAATCATTTACAACTACATGAAATATTTTTAAGTGGAACAGAAAAGTTTTCTTTGACTTATCGAGAAGAAGTTCCCCATGAGATTTACGAAACTCTAGCCTTCTTCGCGTCCCTCGTTAACCGTTCTTTTCGTTTGCCCCCGGTGGAAGACGTTGTCTCCTGCGAAAAGTTGTACCTCGCAGCCAATCGTTCCCTTATGAACAAACCCTGAATCAATTTCTTCCAATTCCCGTACACTCTTTTCTCCCTTTTCTCTTTGGCTCGTTTAGCCGCCTCCACTTGCTCTGCCTCCCAAGCCTCTCGCAATGTGTCCTCGTACTCTGAGCAGACTACGTACCCTTCGATGGCAGGCACAGCGCCCATGCATCCAAAATTAAAACCCACAACGGCTGGGGCACAATCGATATTCAGCTTTCTAGCGATACGGTTCAATGCTGGAACTGTGTAACAAGTATTATACTTTGTATTAACTGCTTTACCAAATTACTAGTTTAAAATTTTTGTTTGAATGTTTGAATGTCAAATGTTTAAATTACTCACGATTTATGTGGACTGTGCCCTTTGGAAGCATGCATTGTTTGAACAAATCCACGTTTCCATACTCGTTTCGTGGAACTATACCATCCTTAGCTTCAGGTGGTACGTACTCTGTGGTCTGCCACTCACCGAACACCTCCAGCAATAGATCATTGATCTTCATTTTGGTCAGCTATTTCAAATCAAATAATAGTAGATATTTAATTGTAGAACTGTATATGTAATTGTATAACTGTATGTAGAATTGTATTTTCAATGCCAGCAGAAAACATTATTACCTTGTCGTACTTTGGACGGGCCTTTACTATTTTGTAAGGTTCCTCCTTCGGCTTCACAACTCTAGCTTTCTTCAGCCACGTTTCCCTCGAGCAGAGCGTGTGCACACAGTGGCGAGAGTAGATAGGTTCACCAGTAGAAGTATATCCCAATGGGACACAATCCGGAGGGTACAATGCTTCAAACTTAAGTAAATGCCTCGTAAGAACATACAGTGGGTGTCCTTTGCATTCTCCGATTGTCTTAGGCAGTGGTTGTTCCAATTCTCTGCGAAATGAAAGAAAGTAAGCAAAGTTCTTAAATAAGAAAGCTGAGTTTGCAGCGATTAGAAGTCTGAAAATATACTTTTGTAGGAACATCTCATCTTCCGCTCTTGAAATAGCAGTGTCCTTTTCCTTCCAGTAAGACAATGTTTGGACCCACCACTTCTCTTCGATGCGCTGCTTGCGTGTGACTGTGAGCCAGTGGGGACAGTAGCGCTTCGTTACATCCTTTATTAAATTCTCAGAGTTCCAGGCTACCACATATAATACTGGTTTTGATGCTTTTCTCTGCGAAAGAGTACAGCTATTAATATCATATAAAAAGACTTATTATTTAAATGTAATGCAATTGTTCGCTTCACTTACATACACATCAGCAACACAATGAATTTTTTCATCCATCACATTCACACTAATCCAGCTCTCCTCTGATTCTAGGTACACTTCTGCCCAGAGATCCTGCCCCTTTTTCTTTTTATCTCCATCCTCAATTTCACTGTCAGAAGACAACAATTTTTTGTTCTTCGCTTTAGGGTTCTTAGAGCTCTGCGTTGTTTCTTCGTTGTTATCCATTAACTTCCTTCTTGTCACACGTTGTGGCTTGGGTTGAAACTCTGCCTCGGAATCCGCAGAATCTTCATCGATGTAATACTTTGAGCGAGTGCCATCGATGGCATCATTTTTTGAATTTGAGATTCTAGTTTTCTTTGCTTTACTATCTTCTACGACGTTAACTCTACGAGATCTCAACTGACGTACACCAGATACTTCTATTCCTTCCTCTGCGAGCTTAGACTCACTTTCTTTTCCTGTACTTCTAGTTGGCTCAGTTTTAGTCTTCTTGTTACTATTAGATTTACTTCTCTTCGAGCTTTGCGATTTTGATTGTAAAACTTCCGCTGCCCTTTTCTTGGCTTCCATTTTAGCGATCTTCTCTGCCTCTGGACTGTTTTTAACTACATCACAAGTTTTCTTTTTGTTCATCCTTGAAGAGGTTTTACCTTTAGACGTATTAGAATCGCTTTTAGACTTATCTTGTTGATTAGGTCTGTCGAGTTTAAACAGCGGATTGTCTCTTAACGCTCTATGAGGTGGACAGAGAGATACGACTAATCGACAATTTAATCCTAGAGCCCTTGCTGTGGCAACATACAATAATACCAACACTCTATAATCGCAGATCTTTTTTTCTCGTAATACTTTCAACAAACTCTCTGTGTCTATACGATTATTGGCATTATTTTCAACGCAGTCGAATGTAAATACATGCTTGAACCACTTCGTGAACTTTTCTAAGTAACCGAGATCTACTCGGTTCTTTGGATAATAGTTGGTCGAAAGTAACGATAACGCAGTTGACATTACTTCGGGTTCATTTACCTGTTTATTCAAATGAAATCCATATGCTAGCCAACAGAGTAATCCTACCTTTTCTATATAGATTTCATTAGCCTTCAGTCGTCTCAGAAGAAGCGTTTTCAAACTCTGCCCTCCGTTTTTCTTCTTGTTATTTAACATGGAACTCGTACCAGGTAGAATAATCTCGATGCCATCCTTAGGAATAGTGTACTCTGTAGCATCTACGGTGTCTTCTTTTATACTTGTATTCCTAGAATCATTTTTATCAGGCGAACCGGTGACGTTTTCTCCTAAAAGTAGAAGTTCGTTAATCTCGTTGGACGACGCAGCATCTTTCCCTTCTATTTTCAATCCATGCCCTTTTTCCTCTTTTCTCTGTGGCACGGAAGGGTCCAGAAACGATTGTTCTTTCTTGACATTGTCATTATTGAGTTGAAACTGTTGCGAGATTTCCAGATTTTTCAGAACTTGAGCAAACAGTTCAATGTTGCTTGCTCCGTTGACATCTTCGAGATCCTCCTCGTCGCTGCTTTCATCTTTGGTATCACTCGAAGCAGAGGAAGACTTCGGTTTCTTTTCGAAAAAGCTGCAACTTGCGGTTATCTTTTCCGAGTTTACTCGAAAATCATCGTTACTGTCGGAACTGTCGTCCTCCGATAAACCGCTCATTTTACAAACTTCATGAAACGACGAAGTTTTTGTATGATTACAACATAACGTGTAATAAAAGACTTCTATTTACCAACTTCTACGTTTCAAAATTACAGGAATATTTGTTTTTGTAAGGTTAGTGTTATAAGGTAAGGTTAGAGCTCTGCTTCTGGGCATGCGTGCAGCGTTGCTAGGGGCGACGCCGACACGCGCGCAGCGTTGCTAGGGGCGACACCGACTCGCGCATGCGCACTACCTCTAGCGTCAAAAAGTGTCATTTCAAAATCTGTCGGCACTTTAAACAATTTAGAACCGAACAAGAGTTTCAGACAATGATTTCAAGGATTTTAAATGTTTAAAGCAGCTGAAATTGAAACTGACTGCGCGTTGTTTTCTATACAGTACTGCGCGCTGGGTTCTGCGCATGCGCGAGTAGGAGTTTTCCCTGGCGCGAAATACGTAGCCCGTTTGAAATTGATTGTTGAACTTATTGGTCCAGTCTTGCTTTTTACTAATTATTAGTCTTGTAATCCTTAATTTTTTACATTGGAATGCTTTACATTACATTTCTTTACATGTTTGTAGGTAGCTCGGGTACCTCGGGATTGCTAAATGAAATAAGTAAAATAGAAATATGCTTTAAATCGTTTTCTCGACTTTTCAGCGACAAGGAATATAATGCGTGAATTTGTCTATTTACTGGTTTATTGAAAGATCAATAAGATGACAATAATCTCTATTGATTTTTTAGATAAATCAAGTAAATTAGTTTGTAAAACACGATCTATTGTTCAAAGCTATGGAAAACAATATAAGTGCCGTAAGGTGCCATTCTAGTTAACGATGTAATTAAGATACACGCGTGGATGGTACAAGGCTGTTCCAAAAGATTTTGCAAACGACCAAGTGTTTTTAAACTAAAAGCAAAAGAGCCTTACCTTTTACCTGTTTACACTTTATATTAGTCTATTTAAACGTTACGCCTGAAACGATTCATTCGACGCGACATCGTCCCTACGCGTAACAAAAGATTCTCCTATAATAAGGTGAAAGACTGAACCATCCCTACGAATCGCAATATCAAAAACCGTTTATAAGTGTAAAATTCATTTTGTGCAAAAACTTTTTACATTAATATACATTATATACATATTTACAAATCGTCATCGTTACAAAAATAGATCAATATGCATTACGAATTACGATAATCCCTGTAAAAAGTTATTCTCTCCCGTTAAACGATATAACGCTATTGACAAATCTCGTCTTTCGTCGACGTCGTTAACGTAACAACCAACTAACTAACAATTTCTCCTAAATCCTCAGAGACGGAGGATTCCACTTTACTCGTTCGTCACGTGATTCGTTGGCTGAGCCTTTATCTCGTCTATCTGCTCGGTGATGACGATGTCGGACTGCTCCGTATCTTTGTGGAGGGCGATGATGATTTTCTCTTCCGTGGAAGATTGGCTGTCGGAGGAACCTTCCTGCGTTGAAGTAGCTGCTTCCTGAAACACGAAGAAAATTATTTCAGTACTTTCTAGGAGTCCTTTTCCTATTACTTAAGACACTTAAGGTGGTTGTTCCGTGGATTTATTTAACGGAGGATTTAAAAACAAAACCCCACTAGACTGTTCTTTGATCAACACGTTGACTGCCAGAGAAATATTCTTGAAAATTTCAGCTAGGATTAAATATTATTCAGACTATTGGAAACTACATAATCAAACATCCGTCGTGGTATTTATTTTTGTAACTTCATCGAAATACACGAATTTCATTTAAATTCGTTTCCTTCGAAGCTTAACTTTCAGAATTAATTGTTTTAGTTCTTCAGTGAAAAGCACTGTCACCCACGTATGGGTGACGTGGCGATCAACCTGTTAAATATGAATCATGCAAGCCTATTTCGATTTAAATCGACCACCCAGAGAAGTTTGCAATGATATTTTTGAATATCTCGAAACAACTACCTTCGACCAAAACTTTTCTCACCGTGCTTCGAATTTTCGTGTGCGTCTTAATATGTTTCGTCAAGTGATCCGACCGCATGAATTTCTTCGTGCACTCGGGACACTGGAATCTCTTCTCCCCGGTGTGGGTCCTGCGATGCCTCTGAAGCTCGTCGGATCTGGTGAACTTCTTCCCGCAGAATATCCAACTACAAACGAACGGTCGTTCGCCCGTGTGCCACCTCAGATGAGCCCTCAGGTGACTCGTTTTCCCGTACACCTTGTTGCATCCGGCTATGTGGCAGACGTGTTGGCGTTTCCTGGTCAGGTCTCGATTCCTATACAACAAAATTCCATTATAAACTATATCCAAAAAAGTAAATAACAATGGGTGAATGTATATCCCAGTGAAACGTTCCCCACCTATCACCATCGCCGCAGTTGGGACACGTGCAGGCAACTCTCCTTCGATGCTGTTTATTAGAATCAGTGTCCACGTTGGTCGATCCTGCGGTGCTGACTTGGTGCTGGTGAGACGCGGGAGCGGGCGTCGACAGCGTATTATTGGACTGAAGAGTCTGCAGGATTTGCCATTTAGTAGCGTCGTTCGAGTCTAGCTGAACCGTTGGTGTAGCTACGATGGGTGTGTTCGCGGTGGGCATGGTCTGGAGGTTGGCAGGCTGAAGAGCGCTCGCAGGAATCACTTGCACGTTACCTAGACCCGGGATATTCTGCACAGGGATCGACTGGAGGACGCAGCCGTTCGCCGTGCTCATTCCTCCGGTAGGCTGGATCTGCATTATGCTTCCGCCGCCGACGCCTCTCATCATGTTCCCTTGTTGGGCGGTCAGATTCGCCAACGCTGATGCAGGAATCAGGGTCAACTGCTGCGCCTGGGTTCCTGTGATCCAAACGAGTTGATTAAGATGTGGCATTTAAATGGGATAATATCATGTACTGGTACCGATGCATACGAGTGTGTTGAGCCATTAACCCATTGACTGTGGGACGATTTGTGATGTAGAGAAGAGATTTAGAGGTATTGTAAAAAATATCAGCTCAGAGAGGACGATAAGACGAAACTTTTTTGTATTTACAGTTTATCGATAGGACGTTTAGTTTCAGAGATAAAAATTGAAAACTTGAAAGACCTTTTCCCTGAAATTTAATTGTATTTGGAATGGTGGAAATGGAAAGTGTCGTTAGTTGACAATTACTTATTCGTCGAAATTTTTGAAAGTATTTCTTTATAGGGGATGATATGGCGAAACTTTTTTGTATTTACAGTTTATTGATAGGACGTTTAGTTTCAGAGATAAAAATTGAAAACCTGGAAGACCTTTCTCCTGAAATTCAATTTTTGTTCAGCAACAAACTCTTAACTTTTCAATTTTTATTTTCAAAACTAAGGGCCCTACGATTAAACTATAAACACAAATAAAGTTTCGTCTTATCATCCTCTATGAGCTTATATTTGTTTTAAATTGATTTAACGAAGATGAACAGACCTAACCCGGACCTAACCCAGACCTCTTTCCTGAAATT
>NC_071984.1:2676356-2685122 GCF_026283585.1 Hylaeus volcanicus | reverse complement strand
TTAATGTTTCCAACAAACTTCTACCTTTTCAATTTTTATTTTCAAAACTGAGGGTCCTATGAATAAACTGTAAACACAAAAAAGTTTCGTCTGATCATCCTCTACAAGCTCATATTTTTAAAAAATTGATTTGTCTAACATAAACATTTCTCCGAGTCCATTTCTCAAGGGCGTATATATACTACCTCGCAGTCAAAGTGTTAAACAATAGGATTTAAACGAAATAGTATGATATACAGGTACTAATGCAACACACCTGTGATGGTGATGGGCTGGACAGCGGACTGAGCTGATTGAGCCGCAGGAATATGAATGACTTGGCCACTAGCTAATTGTCTAGCATCGATGCTGGTCACTTTGATATCGCCTTCGACCGATTCTGGTGGCCTCGCTAGGGCGGACAACGTCTGCACGTCGATCTTCTGCCCGTCCTTGGTAGTGATAACGTTACCGCTAGCTGTAATTGGCCTTCCAAGAGCGCCAATCCCAAGTACCTACGAAAAGATAGGAATATTCAAAGCTTGTATCGAACGATGCGTCTTTATTTGATCGTTTATTTACCTGGACGTTGCTGGGAGTCGACACGGTCGTGCTCCATGTTGCGACAGTTGACGACGGCGCGGATGATTGCTGCTGGACCTGCTGAACTTGCTGCTGCTGCTGTTGCTGTTGTTGCTGCTGGATGACTTGCTGGACGACCTGCTGCACTTGCTGCTGCTGTTGCTGGACCTGAGCTTGCTGCTGGTGTTGCTGTTGCACGGACTGCACTACTTGCGGCTGGGTTTGCTGTTGAGCCTGTTGCTGGGCCACTTGCTGGGCGACTTGCGTTACCTGCTGGCTCTGGAATATCGCGATAGTTTAATAGACATCGAATACGCTTCTGGATACGTTTTAGTGCGATACGATGGATTCTCTTGTTTTCTATTCACCTGTAAACTTTGAAGCTGCGGCAGATTCGCGATCTGGACCTGTTGTATTTGTCCGTTTGGGGTGATTATTTGAGCCATTTGGGGAATTTGCTGTAAACAAATTGCATTGCGATTAAACCGTTAAATAACTATTATTTATTTACTTGCTCGATGTACCTGAGTGATCTGAGGTATCATCTGCGTAGTGGGCATATTGAAAACACTGGACAACGCTTGGACTGGAAAATGCACCGTCTGGTACACAGTTTGACCATTGCTGGCGGTGACTGGTACCTGCACTGGCACAGTCTGCTGTACGTGCTGCATGGGGAACTGAAGTGGCCTAACTTGCACGCTCTGCCCTGTAACATTTACATATTATATGTATATACTGTATATCAGGCTTGTAAATAAAGAGTACATACCTGACGGTAACTGAACAGTTTGTCCAGTGATGTTCTGAATGATAGAAGTGGGAAAGACATTGGGCGCCCTTATCAGACTGACAGGCTGTGGCGTGATAATAGTCTGACCGTTAGCCAATTGCACTTGCTGGCTAGCAAGCTGGACTTGTTGCCCGCTAGCTGTAGCAAATTGCATTGCAGGCTGGGTCTGATGATGTCCGCCTGCGGCAGACATAGCAGAAGATGGAATGAAGAGTGCCTCTTGGCCGTCAATGTTAACAGTTTGCATCTGTGGAATTACACTATAGCTAAGTTGCTGGGGTTGCTGTTGCTGGGACTGCTGCTGGACTTGCTGCTGCTGCGTCTGTTGCTGCTGCTGCTGGAGAGCAGCTTGGGTCTGAGTGCTGATTAACTGAGCACCCTGAAGCGATTATCATACATTGTCAGAGATTATCATACATTGTCGATTTATAATTGTTTTACATAGTATCGTGGTACGCACTTGCAAGAATTGTTGAGGGAGAGACTGCACGGAAATCGTCTGCGCTCTCTGTTGGTCGTGCTGGGACTGTTGAGTTTGTAAAGGCACGAAATTCTGCAGCTGCTGCAGCGTGATGACTTGAGGCTGCTGCTGCTGTGCTTGTTGCTGAACATCTTGCTGTTGCTGCAGCTGCTGCAAAACGTTTGCGCTTAGGAAACGTATCTGAGGCTGGGCAGTTTGCTGTTCCAATTGCTGCTGTTGCTGCTGCTGCTGTTGCTGCTGCTGCTGCTGCTGCTGGTCGACTTCGTCTTGCTGCTGCTGTTGCACTTGCAACGGATCGTGGTCCTCGATCTCCTCCTACGAATCAATTTTAATTAATTTTCTTTTATTTCTATTCTGTTCTCGTTTGCTTCTATTAGGATTCTATATCTATTTACCTGGGTGATGCTTCTTCCATCCACGGTTCGCTTCATGGTGAAAATATTTGTGTTGTATATTCTCCAAGGAAAACAATGTCGACGTTAACGGTAATTTTACGTCGAACACTCTTGTGCTAGGAATCCATCCTTCGACGTACTAGATTGGGCTAACTGATTAGTCCTTGATACATGGAGATACTTAGTCAGCGAGCATTTGATCTGGAAATATATTTCTCTCTTAGAGATTCGTAATGATTCTTCGTTGACAACCTTTTTTGACCCTGGGGTAGGTTCGATATGAAATGTTGCTTTGGCAATATTTTTACTGTGGTGAAATCTAATCCTTTGCAGAGTTTCGCAGGATATATGAAGTTAATCTCTGTAGTTAATTGATTTATTACCTTCATCTTTGAATCTTACTGCTACTATTAATTGGAGGGTACGGTTTAAATGTGTATGTACAGGATTTATATGTCAAATGATGGATCAATTGGTATGGGGTTACAGTTCGACTCCCAGGGTCATAGGTTGCAGATTAGTGTAACAAACAATGGCATATGCATTCAGATATCGGTGTTTCAGTTACAGAGAAGAAGACGCACACACAGGCAACATTGGGGTAGTTGTTTAAAGATAGTCTTTGTCAAAATTGATCAAAGTACAGCTTATCAAAGTTACAAAATACAACAGTCAAGGTGGTTGGTTGAAATTGGCAATTGGAAACTTCTGTACGATACATAACAATATGGATATCTATTACGTTGTCCCGAAACTTTTTTTCGCGAGTTGCACTCAATTATTTTATGTCGTCGTGTTTATATAAATAGATAATCTAATTTCATAGATATTCATGTTGTAACAGTAATTGAGCAAAATGAATCGTGCACAATTCAGTAATGTAACATAAAACATAAAATATTGTGCATGTATTACTTATTAATAAAGCGAAAGAAACTTTTGGAACAACCTACTACATTTGTGGGACTCAAGATATGATTGTGGCAATGCCGACTGTTATTGCAGAGCTTCTCTAGGGTCAGTTTCAGGCATTAAAGAACAGTACAGTCAATAATTGTAGTATTCTTTTTTTTAAATGCTCCATAGTTTTGGTTTTTGTAGCATATTGAATTTTCAGCAAGGTCCTCCATCGCATACCGATTTAAATAGGAAAGATTTAGGAGAGTCCAAGGTGTTTCGCAAGGATCTGTGTCAAAGCTAGAAGGCTTCGCTATCGTGTTTTAAGAAATTGTAGCAGTAATTTAAATTGAAATTGGGGTGGTCCTTTAAATTGGAAAGATTTAGGAGAGTCCAAGGTGTTTCGCATGGGTCTGTGTCAAAGGTAGAAAGCTTCGCTATCATGTTTTAAGAAATTGTAGCGGTCCCTTAAACAGTAAATCCGCAAGGGTCTACGTTACAGTTACAAAAGTTTGGTATAAGTTTCCAAGAAATTGAGCTGGTCCTTTAAATTGAAATAGTCTGCTATAGGTAATAGCTGTTAAAGTAAGACCGGAGGAAAGTTTGAAGGTTCTTCGTTAAATCCGCGGAACAACTACCTTGAGAGGAGGCCAGAGACGTCAAACGGATCCACGCTGCGAGGAGGTTGAAAAAGGAGTCGAACAATATCGACACGTGCGAGGAGCGACCCGCGGGAGACAAAGAAGGCCAGAGAGAGCACTCCTCGAGAACCCGCTCGAGGACCGCCTCCCTACGCCCCTGTTTCAGCCGCCCCACCCGCCCTCTTGAAATATCGCGCGGCGTGGCAAGGACGCGCACGAGCCACCGACACAGGCGTCGTGTGTCGTCACACCCGCCCACTCGGTCGCGCTGGTCGGCCTGTCCGCAACCCACACACTCTCACGTACCTGCGATAACGGGGAAGGCAGCCTCGCGATGCAGCCTCCACCCACTTTGCGCATGGGACTCCACCTAACTCGCGAATTGGCACGTGCTCCTCCGTGGAAACGTCCACGCTCCCGCTACTGTTTCCCTTCCCTCCAGGGAGCCAGACGCCACGCGCGCTTCCTGTCTCACCTCGACGAGGCGGCCATTGTATAATACGGAATACAGTAAAAAGTACGTCTATCGTACGGCGATAGTTACAAGGAGCGTCTAGACATAGTATACACCGAAGTTCACTAAGGTCCGTACCGCCAGCGTTCCACGAGGAAGCCAACTATACACACATAAGAGCGTTGGACGTTGGGCGGGCACCAGCGGGCACGCGCGCGCGAGCGCAGTGATCCCAGCGATCTACGCTTTCCCTTCCTTGGTCGATACTCGGGGCACCTCCACGCCAGTTCCTCCGTAAACAATGCTTAGCGGCGACGAGTCGTCGAGTCACGGTTCGAATTTGCCGCCAAAATCACCGCGTAGGCACGCAGAGGTGGTGGAGCTCGACGCTCTCGTACCGCGTTCGTCCTCCTCCTGGGCTTCTGGCCGACGAAATGCCGCGGCCACGCTGATCCTGGGTTCACCTGGCGATCCAATTTCCCCAACGCGATCTCGGACACGGACACGTGCACGTATATATCCGTACGCGACAGCGTGTTGGTCGGCCGTCCCTCGCGAAAACAGGGCTACGAATACCGCTATGAGAGGACTACTTTCGCCGTGGGGCGGTACGCGAGGTGGCAACGTCGCCGTCCGCGAGACGATCGGACGGAGCGCCTGATTGGTCGCGCTCGCCTCGCAATTGCTGGCAGCGAGCACAGGTTCGTTAGACAGGGGCGTACGCAGGGAACCGTCCCGACGCCCACCCCGACGAAGAGGGATAAACGACGCGCACCTCCTACTTTCTCTGGCCTTCCTTCCCCTCTTTTTAGCTAGCCCACCGGTCAGGGTCGCGATACGTTCGTTATTGGGCATATGTTCCCGCTTGCTATGGTTGTCCAGGAGCGAACGATCCGTTGCCAGATGACGGGAATAGGAAGGGAGGAGCGAGACTCCCTCGCTGCGACGACGCCCTTTCTTTTCCTCGTGGGGCTCGCTTCAGTTAAGCCGGGCCATCTGGAAAGTCGCAGGTTTAGAGAGCGTTTCGATTACAGTAGGGAAATTCTATCGATTCGACCGCTAAATTAGGCTCTATGCTTACTTATATCATGAGAAAAACTTAGTACGAGCAGTGAAAGTCAAAATGGACGTGCCTGGGTACTGGAACGTTCTTTATAGGAGACTAGTCCTCTTTTAGGTTTATTGATACATAAGAAGTACCTAGCTACTCCTGGAGAGATACGTGTCCCACGATTTCCTGAGTGATGTACCTAAACATATATTTCGTTAGATTTAGGATCAAACTGTGTTTTTATTCCACGTCGTTCGAGAATTTTCTAAAAAATCAGTGCCTACCGCGCCCTCTGCTTTTCGCCAGCCCAACTGCGTGGCCTACGTGGTCCTGACACGGTTGATAACCGTTAGCATAATCGTCTTCGGAAACCTGTTAGCTTGCACGAATTTGATAATCCCAGTTATATAAAAAGATGAATAGGCAGATGTTTAATCCATCACTCGCAGTAGCTTTCTTATATCAACCTTCTTTCCTTATTATGAAGAATCAATTTGCTTAGATTCATAAGTATGGATGGGTGATATCTTGGATTTTCCTTGTACGGAGAGGATTAGATTTGTTAAGAGATGAATAGAGAAATATTTAGTCCAACGAACTCACAGTAGCTTTCTCACATGAACGTTCTTTCCACATTTTCAGTCACCAACAATCAGGAGTTTCGTTCAAATTATGAATGGATGGGTGATATCTTGGATTTTTCTTATATGGAGAGGATAAGATTCTGAAAGAGATGAATATAGTAATGTTTAGTCCAACAAACTCACAGTAGCTTTATTATATCAACCTTCTTTCCTTATTATGAAGGATTAATCTGCTTAGATTCATAAGTATGGATGGATGATATCTTGGATTTTCCTTGTACGGAGAGGATTAGATTCGTTAAGAGATGAATAGAGAAATATTTGGTTCAACAAACTCACAGTAGCTTTCTCACATGAACGTTCTTTCCACATTTTCAGTCACCAACAATCAGGAGTTTCGTTCAAATTATGAATGGATGGGTGATATCTTGGATTTTTCTTATACGGAGAGGATAAGATTCTGAAAGAGATGAATATAGTAATGTTTAGTCCAACAAACTCACAGTAGCTTTCTCACATGTACGTTCTAGTTTCGTACAAATTACGAATGGATGGGTGGTATCTTGAATATTCCTTGCACACGAGAGGATAAGAGGATAATATTGTTAGAATTCATTAACAGGTTAACTTCGTTTGACTTTTCCATCAGTTGACGAATGCATGCCTTCCCTGAAGAGAGACGAAAACAAAGAAATCTATAATTAAACAACAAATTAAAATATTTGCTGATTAACTAGGAAAGCAAATCTTAGAATTACAACCTTAACCCGAGCTTTACAAAAAACAATTCACTAATAAATGTAACAATTGCAAATGGTGGCAGCGATATTTCCAAAAATTAATAACTCAAGCTACATTCGCTAACAAAAATTCGATTCTCTGATTCCCAAATTTCAAACAAGAATTCCTTTAAAATTGTTACTTCCACTAAACTAATCGAATGTTTAACATTAACGTGCGCTAAAATTTAGTAAACATTCTACAATTTCCTATTAAAATCATTCTTGAAATTCTTTCAGTCGTTTCGCGATTAAATTAAAAAAGTAGTACAATCACATCGGGTAAAATACGTTCGATAGTTCAATACGACTTTTTATTAAGTCAATGATAATGACTAATGATGGTAAAATAAATTAATCTCTAAGATAGATCGTGTACGTCGTGACTGCGTGACATTAGCGGCAATAAATTAAATAAGTATAATAATTACTTAAATAACGGGGGAGGGAAACCTATGCAGAGACTGGTTCTAATATACAATAGTAATTAATATAATTTATAAATAAAACCGTCTCATCGAGTCCTAGAGACCGATTCGACCTGTATGTTTGTTGTTCTATGCGAAAACGCAGTTATCACGCAAAAAAAAAAAAAAGAAATAGAGACGAAACCATCATCAAACTGCCCTGTGCTCCGTTTTTTTCTCTAATTGTGACGTTCCTAACGTATGTGACGATTGAGATACTCGCATCCTATACATGAAAAGTTTACAATGTGAGAACAAATGTGTAATTCGACATGAGTTTTATCGACCGGTGTACGTCCGTCGTTGATGCATCCTGATCCTGTCGCGTTTCGCGATAAAGCGTATGTACATACACGGCGCGTCTATTTTCGTGTAACTAAAACGCTGTATACAAGATATTTACATTAAAATTAAAATTCGTGTGATTTCATCCTCGAAGCCAGAGATGGGCGTTTCAATTCGAACGGAACCAACGCGCAGCAGTTTATTTATAATTAAAGTTTCATTCAGCGATCGAGATATCTAATATTAATCCGACGAGAAACGGGATAGGTCATTGTTCGTTATAGGAAGGTTTCTGTCCCGAATTTCGCCCATCGCCGATTTAAATCAAGTAGATGCAACGAGATAGTCGTTGTAGAAAGTACGAAATACAGGGACTCGCGGCGATCCTGCTTTAGAGGAGGCTACATTCCGATTTCAGAGTGAACGAGGATTCTATGATAGTTCGTCGTGGCGGTTGTCGATGCGTCGAGTCTCGTAAGAACCGCACGAGGATTGGTACGATGCCGCAGAACGTGGATTTTCTTTTACAGCCCGCCGCCGGACCTCTCCACGCTGATCTGTTTCTTCAATACTTCTTTCTCGTGCTGCGCCTCCTCCATCTCCGCCATCCTGGCGAAACGCGAGTACGCCACGTGTCCAGACTTTATGGCAGACATCATCTGAGGAAAAGAAACGTTCCACGTTTATATCGTTGGCACAGGAGACAGTGGAAGGGAACTGTGTCAGAAACTCTCACGCAACAACAAGTTTGATCTGGCACAAGAGCAGCATTACACTAGAATACGTTGCAAGAAAAGAAGAAAGCGGAAAGGTTCAAGATATAGTTGTCATGGGTGTATTATCGCAAAATGATCAATTCTGTACTAGATGGTTACCTTGCTACTATAGTCGTAAAATATGTTACCTAACAACAAACGACACCGTTCGTGCAAATAAAAACAAGGAATGTTAAAGTACTCGTTGCAGTATGTCTACGTTGGAGCAAATACAGAAATGTAGTATAGTGTTAAAAGTCAATTCTCTCTCAACAGGTCTTTCGATATGACTCTACGTAGTGGATTCTACCAATATGTAAATGTATATACATGTAGGTATGCTTTAGCAGATGGTAAAAGAAAAATTTGTATCTCAATTACAGACTTGGTTCGTCGATTTTTCATTTGAAGTACGTGTGACATACTTTTTGAATTTTTAATAAATATAATTGCAAGATGGAAAGAAAAGATTGAAAATCGATTTTATGGAAAATCTGTATATAACATTCTTGCGAGTAATTTAATTCTCTAGAGAAAGGCTCCCTTGTATCATTTTCGAGAAACTAATATTTTATCAGTTATTCGCGAAAAACAAATTCTTGAAAATTTCAGAGAGGTTACGA
>NC_071984.1:2672351-2676346 GCF_026283585.1 Hylaeus volcanicus | reverse complement strand
TAGAGAATGTAATTCTCAAGAGAAAAGCTCTGTTGTGTAATCTCCAAAAGAACAATATTTAACGAGTTATTTCCGAAAAACTTCCTACATGATTCTTGCACCAGTTTTAATTAAAAATTTTACGTCACGTCATATAATTCGAGAAGTATCGGCAATACAAACTTGACTTGCGATACTTTCTCGTAGATAATTCTGTGCTCTACAAAACCGTGTATTTCGTTTGTTTTTAACAAATTTTCTAGTCGATGAATAATACTCTGGAATAATATTTCGCTGAGTAGAGTCTGTAACGGAGATAAAAATCTTTATGGAACACTATAATTTCTTGTGTAAAATGACACACCCTAAATGCATATACGTAGGACTCTGTACGAAAAATAAGGCACGGATATTCGAAGCCACGATCCTCGGATCCGCAGTCGACCGCTTTACCTACACGACCCCGTACCCCACGTTTCGTGTTCTCGTTTGCTCCTTATCGTCGTGTATCGGAGTCGCGTATGCTACATATGCATGTATAGATTTGTAGAACACGTTAGAATCGGCTCTGTGTAGTATTAAAAACAGACCACTGAGTGTTATGTGATGTAATAATGCAACAAAGGAGATCTGAAAGCAGCAAATTATACGGCAAATCCGTGCGTGCGAGCAGTCACAGACCTGAAGGTACTCGTCCAATTCGACTTGACCGTTCATATTAGTGTCGATTTCGCGCAGTATTTCGTGAAGCTCTTCGCCAGGTACTTCCTTGTCACCGAATAGCTGCGAACGTTAAAAGAGGGCCGGTTTAATACGATTGATTGATAATTTACCTGGAGATAATCTTGTAGTTCCATTTGCCCATTGTAAGTGAGATCAATTTCATTGAGCAATACGTGTATCTCGTCTTCCGACAGTTTTATGCCAAGTACCTGGACATCGATAATTATAATACGCAACCGAGAAAAAAAAAAAGGTCAACGAAAACTTATAAAATATAAAACTCATAAAATGCAGTTGAAACTAAGGACTCGTTTCGCGAACCTTGAGTCCTCTCCTGATGTCGTTCACGGACACGTAGCCTTTGTTGTCCTTGTCGATGATACCGAACCGCTTGATGTACAGCTGGATCTCCTCCTTGGTGAGATTGATGGGGATCTTGTCGCGAGAGGCGCGATTCACCATCTGGCCCATCTCGTTCGCGAGGAAATCGCTGGCTTGCTTGTGCTGCTTGTTCTTCTCGTCGTTCGTCCAGTGCAGCTCCTCCGCCATGATATCTATGATACCTGGCAGAGCCTCCTGCGCTGCTTGGACGTTCAGGAACGCTAGTCTCAAGCGTCGCGCGATCATGTCGATCGCTGTTCGCGCGTACTCGCGGCAACCGTATCGAATCTGGAATTAATTCCGAATTAGTTCAGAGAAGATTGACGATTATATAGAAAAGAGCGAACGCTTACTTCGGCGTCTATGTACGGGAATTCAGGGTGGATCTTTTGACCAATGATTGGCCATCGCTTGCCAGTGAGGGATGCCATCTTGGCTACAGCAAACGCTCGGTCCCCGTAGCTCTTGGCTAGGTGCTGCGCTACCTCGCACTCTAATCCAAAATCTTGCACTAATCTGATGTACATCGTCGGGCTCCATCCGTGAGCTCCTTCCAACAGGAACCCGTTGGTCTGGCAGGATCTCGCTGGCTTCAGGTTGCAAGCTTAACCAGACGAATCAATAACACGTTCTTAAAGGTATCTCGACTTACAATAAAGATTACTTAAAGATTACTTAGAGATAACTTAAAGATAACTTAAAGATACTGTAACAATGCATTCTGTGGAACGAGGAGTTTGTGAACTCGAGAAACCTAGTACAAGGCACCTTTGATAGCAGTGTCGATCGTTTCTTCAGCCATAGCCCTGTAGGTCGTCCATTTCCCACCGGCTATCGTGATGAGTTTCGTGGGACTGACGTGGACGATGTGATTTCTCGCGAGAGACTGGGTGTTGGGTTTGTTCGGGTCGGAGACGAGGGGCCTGATGCCGCTCCAGGCGGACAGGACGTCACCTCGGCGAACTTCGACGTCCGGGTTCAGGTAGTTCTTCACTTCGCGGAGAATAAACATTATCTCGTCCTCCGTGGGTCGGGGATTGTGCGTCACCTCGCAAGGTAAGTCGGTCGTGCCAGCGATCGTTTGCTTCTGCCAGGGTAAAAAGAAGATCACTCGGCCGTCGCTCGTCGCTGGATCCAGAAGGCCCATCTGGTCCGGACTGGAATAATATTTATTCGATTAACAGAGATGTTTGTCTTATCTTAAACAAATCTATCTTAACTCGTTGCAATTTCCAGAACAATTGTAAACGTACGTTAGACTGTACGTTAAACTGTACATAGTGATGTACAGAGTGTTCACAGATTTACTAGGTACGTAGGACAAAAAAGGAATGAAAGAGGACAAATTTATACTGTCCTTTATATGCAATGTAACCAGGTGTATAGATACCTCGTATTTGTACTGTTTCCTGAGAAATGAAGATCTGAAGATCTGATGAAGAATCTGTGATAAGGTTGAATCTCCATCTTGATATTACGTCAAGAAAATTTTCAAGTAATAAAATGAAATTACTCGTTACCCATTAGGTTTAGGGCTAACGAAGGTGACCTTCAGTTTCTTAAATAAAATGGCATATTTTGCATACAAGAATATAATAGAGTATTAAATTCTAAATAAAATAGTGTCGACCTTCATTAGCCCTAAAACTAATATGTAACGAGTGATTTCATTTTGTTACTTGAACATTTTCTTAACGTACTATCAAGATGAAGATTCGAACAAATGCACTAAAAATTCTACGAATTCTATGAATTCTTCATAAAGAATGACATCATTCCTATCACCTAATAGTGCATCAGAAGCTCCATGGCTGTAAACGTCCCTGTCCTGCTGGAATCTGTGATAAGGTTGAATCTCCATCTTGATATTACGTCAAGAAAATTTTCAAGTAATAAAATGAAATTACTCGTTACCCATTAGGTTTAGGGCTAACGAAGGTCGACACTATTTTATTTAGAATTCGATACTCTATTATATTTTTGTGTAAAAGATGTACCATTCCATTTAAAAAACTGAAGGTCACCTTCATTTCACAGAGAATAGTACAAATACGAAAGATCTATATACCTGGTTACGTTGCACATAAAAAACAGTATGCATTGCACATAATAAACAGTAAATCTGTGAACACCCTGTATGAACGTATTTTTTTTAAATGGAAGCAGTGTTCGTGAAGAAAGAATGGGTGGAATTTTCAAAAATTCGTAGCTCTCTTAATAACGAATGCTTTGAATCGAAACTTTATTTCCTCGTGCATCTCGTAAAATCCTATAGAAAATGTACAGAAAGTTTTTCTCTAACGCTAGATTTAATAACGGATTTCAATTTTCGAAACGGGAAACTGCGTGTCTTTAGATGAAGAATTTATAAAAAATATCAAAGTAACAAAAGATTCTATTTTTTGTTTCATTTTTGGGGAAAATATGTAAAAAAGTTGATTAATCTTGAGAAATTCATAGAACTCTTAACAATGAACATTTTGGATTGAAACTTCTTTTCCTTGAAGATCTCATGAAACACTATGAAAAGCTTACACAAAGTTCTTCTCTAAAGTGGAAACACAATTTAAAAAAAATAAGAATATGACTGTTTTAACAATTCGCAAAAAGGGTACACTATCGATTCTGATAGAAATCTAAAATCGTTTACAAAAATTATCTTTCATTTCTTCGATCAAAATGAAGCATATTTCGTCAAATAATGTACAATCGCGCAAGTTTTATTGTTCACGAGAAAAAAAATTCCCAAAGAAAAGAGACAAAAATTATTGTCAAATATATCTTTTCGTGAAACGAATACCTTTCGAGATATTGAATTTTTTTTCTCACAGATACACTCAGTGTAGGAAATATTCGTACAATTTGAAATAAAACTGATAAGAATAAAAATAAGAGGTTAACGTTAAAAGTAA
>NC_071984.1:2647479-2672341 GCF_026283585.1 Hylaeus volcanicus | reverse complement strand
TAAAATAAATACACGAGGTTTTATTTTGAATTGATTCTTGTACGAATACTTATTACTAGACTGCGGGTCTGCAAAATAAAATCTTTGTAAACGTACCTACAAAAACTGAACCCAAATAGGGATTTATTTTACTCTGCAAGTATTATAATATGAAACTTTACTTTCAGTATTTTTTATATTACTGGCTGCTGTGCCCATTTTATATGTTCTTGCACGTTCAGATTTTCTATAAATCTGAAAATCTAAGTTCCACTCCCATTTAGATACCAATAAATTCTCTGCTTATGTTTACTAATATTCTAGCAACGATTATCACAGAACAAACAATTTCTTCAGCTGTATCATTAAGATCATTCACCTGTAGTAGCCTGGAAGTACGATGTGTACGCCAGAGGAAGGGCAACAAATCTCTTTGACCATATGGTCGTCCATTTTTCTAATGTGATCCGTGAAGGGTCCCGTCGCGTTGATAATCGCTTTAGCTTTAACGTCCCACTCCTCCCCAGTGAGTTCGTCTCTCACACGCGCGCCGGTAAGCACTCGGTTACCATCCTTGGTGCATTAAGAGTTTTATTCTGATAAGAGATTCCGCTCTAGCGTACTTTTTATCTCTACGAGTAGCAAGACAATATCAATGCAAGTACCTTGTCGAGGCCTTTCAAGAGATTAACGACTGTCACGTGATTTACGACTGTTGCACCGTGTCGCGAGGCAGTCAGAGCGACTGCCAAATTCATCCTGGCATCGTCTTGTTGACCTATTACACGAGAAGAACGCGCCGTTACGAATGTACTCGATACACTTAAACGAAGGGAATGTTCATAACAGACGAGACGGGTCCAGAACGTACCATCGTAGTAAACAATAGCTCCTGTGAGTTTGTCTCCTTTAAGCATAGGGAACAACTCCAAAGCGTCGGATTTGCTGAGGAAGTAGGACGACTTCACTGTCTTGCTTCCAGCTACCAGGTCGTACATCTTTATACCGAACCAGTAATAAGGTATTTGCCACCACCTGTTAAAGATACGCCAATTTCAATCAATTATACAATCGCTTTAAGTATTGACAACTGCGTTATCAACGTACGTGTACACGGGTAACATGATAGGCAGAGGATGAGCCAAGTGAGGCGCGCTTTGCAACATCGAAGCCCTTTCGTGCAGCGCTTCCTTCACCATTTTATATTGCTCGATGTCCACTTGCATTATGGCCTTTTGTAAATAACGCACCCCTCCGTGAATCAGTTTCGTACTTCTAGAAGACGTGCCGGACGCGAAGTCGTCCCCCTCGATTAAAGCAGTTCTCAGACCTACGAATAAAGATTCAAGTAGGATTTTCAAATATTCAGTGCCGAGTTGTTCTACTTTTTCATTTGCAAGTAGCTAAGTACCTCTCGTGCAGGCGTCCAACGCACATCCAGCCCCTGTCGCACCGCCACCAACAATAAGGACATCGTATTCATCTTGAGTCTTCAACGTCTTCACTTGGTCCTCCCTCGTCGGCAAGGGCCTCTTCTTTTGAACGGACTTGTCCGCGTAAACCTGCAAAAATGGATGCTGTGGTAATTTTTCTGCCATTGGAACATTTATTAAGCCTTGTATGTGTAAATAAAAAGACATTCAGAAATGTTTATATTCGTTAAATCAATTTAAAAAATATATAAGCTTATAGAGGATGATTAAAGAAAACTTTTTTGTGTTTACAAGTTATTCACAGGACCTTCAGTTTTGAAAATAAAAATTGAAAAGTTAGGAGTTTGTTGGAAAAATTAAATTTCAGGAAAGAGGTCTGCGTTAGGTCTGGGCTAGGTCTGTTCATCTTTGTTAAATCAATTTAAACAAAACATAAGCTTATAAAGGATGTTTAAATGGAACTTTTTTATATTTACAAGTTATTAACAGGACCTTTAGTTTTGAAAATAAAAATTGAAAAGTTAGGAGTTTGTTGGAAAAATTAAATTTCAGGAAAGAGGTCTGCGTTAGGTCTGGGCTAGGTCTGTTCATCTTTGTTAAATCAATTTGAAAAAAATATAAGCTTATAAAGGATGTTTAAACGGAACTTTTTTATATTTACAAGTTATTCACAGGACCTTTAGTTTTAAAAATAAAAATTGAAAAGTTAAAAGTTTGTTGTTGAACAAAAATTGAATTACAGGAAAAAGGTTTCCGAGGTTTTCAATTTTTATCTCTGAAACTAAACGTCCTATGAATAAACTGTAAATATAAAAAAGTTTCGTCTCATCATTCCCTCTAAGCTGGTATTTTTTTTAAATTCACACCTCTATACACTCTTAGGATTCCCAGCAAAAGTCGTCCCGCAAAGAGTTAATTCATGCATCATTAAAGGATTTTTGTATTCTTGTAATTGCGAATAAAAAGAAATTCATTCTTCGAGAGCAACTTGAGTGACACAGAAGGGAGTCTCTGTGTCTTTATTACTGCAGATTGAGAACGATTCGTTATCTGCAGCCGTGTATGGTCGCGTTGGACCGCAATACAATTATCACCGCATACCACTTTGTATCAGCAACTCTAGTGTTGGATAATCAACCTTAGTCATTCGACAATGGAATCAATTGATCTCGTGACGCCCAGATAAACTGATTTTCAAAACTCGATTATACTTTCGTGGTATTCACGTGACTCTGGCCATTGCGTAATCGTTCAGTAGGTCTTTGTTATAAATAGATTGCCAATGTCAAATGTAAAAAGTTGTATACAACTCTTTTTCCCTTGCTGATCTCATGAAACCCTAAAGGAAATGTATAGAAAGTTTTTCTCTACGTTATGTAATATTAATTACATAGCACTAATGAAAGCGTGCCGCGTGAATGGTATAATTAATAAAAGTAAGTAACCGTGAAAGGATGCAGGCTCTCGAAGCACGTCTACGCCCCTAGGTTTCAGAATAATTGTATCGCGTTCGAAATAGTCTGGCCTGGGGCCTGGCACAGACCTTCTCACCAGTGAAATTTCGGTTACCACGCGACTGCTGGCTGAACGCGAAACACAGTGCAACCTTGACTGGCCGCATAGATTACGTTCAGTAATAGCTGCTCGTCTCGCGACTAACCAGTTATACTCGAATTCAAGGAAACCATTCAACCGGTGGTATTATCTCTGCAAAGATTGACAAGATACTCATTCAGATACGGAGCGTAGAGTTTCGAGTACATTTGTAAAATTATTTACGTTGAAAAGAATTCAAAGATTTATCTCGATTGCAATATAAACATTCCGAATAAATGATACAGAATATTTATCCGAGGCTCTTATCCGATGTATCGTAGAATGTAGTTAACTAGTACAGTATTATTATACGTAATATAATAAAAATTAAAGCTTCCTCTCCCCCTGTACATGGGCACAAATTACGAATGTAGAATTAGAACAAATTAAAATTGTTATTCGTGTGGGTTTACTGCATGATATCGTACGCTTTCCATCTTAATAATATTGTTCCTTACTATTAGTCCTTATCAATTGTTCAAACAGCATCAAACTGCACGTGTAAATAATCTCTTGGAACAATCTGGAATGTTTGAGGAGATAAGTTTTGCATGCAAGTCAAGCGTTTGCTCTGGGTTTAGTCTCGTGCTTGAATGAGGCTCGATGCTAATTCGTACTTGGCATCACATTCGTAAATATATGTGCGCAAGTATTCATTTGTCAACAAGCTTGTATATCTCCACGAATAAACGAGTATTCAAATGAACCTATAGGTCTTAGATTTCAGGCTTTTGCTAATATTTCGTGCGATATTCGTAACTTTCGGGTTTGAGACCAATTTGTTGCCAACATTTCGCAGACGTAGCAGTCGGTATGATCGGGACTAGATAGCTCCGATACTCAAACTATGGGTTAATATACTCGGAGGGCTATACTAATTCGTGCTTGATACCTGTTCGATAAATAAATTTGTTAACAGGCTTGTATATTTCCTATACATAAAGGAGCATTTAAATGCCTTAAGTAAACCCTTTAACGACTCGTCGTTCCAGTAACAGTAACGTACTTACTGTATTATCGGACAGCAAGAGATAAGAGGTGAGTGCACTAGCACCTATGGCACTGGCGCCACCCACCAGCAGCTTCAACGATGCCATTTTACGTCACTTAAGGCCGAGACGACAATCTTCCAAGAAAGATCTGGAATTATGATAAATGTTTACATATACATAATCAAGCATAACTAATTTCTGCCATGGAAAATATTAACCATTCAAACTCTCTCTTTCCATGGTTTCTTGTTTCCATGACCAATATTTATGGGAAAGCTTCATTTTAATCAACGGGGAAGCCTAATATTGCCTAATAGTTTCTAATTAGAGAGATATAATTTATAGGTTAGATTCTACCGCAGGTAGAAAGAGAAAGGATAAACACCGGGAAACTGTCCTTGTCTACCAGCGCATGCGCGCACGCACGCGCGGCTTTTGAACATCTTAAAGTTGACTTTTTATTTAATTAAATTCACCGAGTTTTCGATTAGTTTCTCGTAACATTTCTACTACTAGTGTCGTATAATATGTAAATTGTATAATTGTGTAGTATTATAGCTTTATAAATTCGTAATACACGAAGTTAATTGAACAGCCAAACGAATGTAACGCGCATGCGTCAGTAGACAGAAACGGACGACGCACAGACGGTTTCTGTCTCTGTCTGTGTCTAAGCGCGCGATTTCGCGCGTCTTTTGAATAGCTTAACGTTAAATTCTCTTATTCGATTACTTTCTTACGATATTTCATTTCTTTTCTGTATTTTAAATATTTATTTATCTATGCTTCCGCCAGGGGTGGAACTGGAAGCATTGAAGACTGGGGGCTGAGAATAAATTGCAATGGTCGAATTAAAAAGATATCGAAATGTGACTAATAGAATTTCTTTATAAAGAATTTAACACGCAACACGACATGACTATAAAACAAATTAATTCCGAGCTTTCGAATACTACAACGAATAAATCATCCACGGAGTTAATTCGACATTTTACGAGCCCGGCGGTTACGTAAACAGAATAATTTCGGGAAATAATACCGATTAAGAGTCGACGAGATACGAGCTACCTGATGTCACTCGTGAGAGATAACATAGAACTGGCCGATTAATCGTACGCCTGGTCTATTTAATGAATCACCGCGCGCGATATTTGGCAACGTGTCAACAGGTGCAGCGTGGTAAACGTTGGTCACGAGGAAACGTGGTCCAATATGGAAGAAAGAGGCATTGGGATAGTTCGTTGGCTTCGGGTTGACGCGAGAAACCGATCGTATTGGCAGAGATCCTGGAACGCCGGTTACATCAACGACTTTCGTTTGTATGCTGTACGCACGTGACGGATCATTACTTCTCGTATACGTTCGCGTCATGTGTTATTAAGATGCGTCATACGAGAGGCGTGCGTACCCAATTCACGATAGCGATGACGTAACGCGCCACGCAGAGGCGTAACTTTGGCGGGCTCTAAGCCCCCCCCCCCTCTCCCCCGCCCCATTGCGCATGCGTCTCTCACGGAACACACGCATGCAGGATGTCCCAAAAATGTTGTAACACCTTGAAAGAGGTGGTTCGGGGGGTGATTTAAAACAACTTTTTCCTTAGTGAAAATGTTGTGCGGAGTTTCGTTAAGGAGATATTAACGGAAAACACTGACCAATTAGAATGCGAAGCGGCCGCGCTCCCCGACCAATCAGAACGCGAGTTGCCGGTGGTGTGGCCGCGGTAGCGTAGGCTACGCGCTAGGTGGTAGCGCTTCCCGACCAATCAGAGCGCGAGTTTCCCTATATACAATAAATACAGGGTGTCCCAAAAATATTAGAAGTCCTTGAAAAGGGTGATTCGGGAGGTGATTTGAAACAACTTTTTCCTTAGCGAAAATCTTGTGCGGGGTTTCGTTAAGGAAATATTAAGCGAAAACCCCGACCAATCAGAGCGCGAGAATGCCGGTTGAGCGTAGGCTACGCGCTAGGCGGCCGCGCTCATACGCTACCGCGGGCGCTCTATCGGCATACTCGTGCTCTGATTGGTCGGGGAGCGCGGCCGCCTCGCATTCTGATTGGTCAGTGTTTTCCGTTAATATCTTCTCAACGAAACACCACACATTTTCGTTAAGGAAAAAGTTGTTTCAAATCACCTCCCGAACCACCTTCTTCTAGGACCTCCAACATTTTTGAAACACCCTGTATACGCATATATTTGAAAAAAATTGCATTTTCTAATATCGATATCAGTATCATTGTAGTACACGGAGTGAAATATTTGTGGTTCGTTCGGGAATCATTGACGACTTCGTTGTGCAAACTATCCATTTTTGTGGTGGAAATGTCCCACTGTTAGAAAGAGAAGGGAGACCATTGCATTCTATCTGTCTCTGTCTATCGACGCATGCGCAGTATTCATTGGTTGTTTTGTGGTGGAAATGTCCCACTGTTAGAAAGAGAAGGGAGACCATTGCATTCTATCTGTCACTGTCTATCGACGCATGCGCAGTATTCATTGGTTGTTAACTCTACACGTAATATTACGCATTCATACAATCTACGTAATGTGTAAGACTAGTAACGAGAAAATATTACGAGGAAATAATTGAAAGAGTGAGTTTAACGTTAAATTTAAGAATTAACGAAAGGTATTCGAAAGACGCGCGGACCTACGCGCGCTGGTAAACAAGGACGGACAGTCCCCCGCGGTTTCTTTTCTCTTTCTAGCCGTGGCGCGGCCCCAGTGCCGTCTCAACGTCTGGAGCACCCCGGGGCCTAATTGTTGCTAATTTAATCTAATTAATTTCTGTAACGTACACCATACATTTGGATCGGCATAGGTCACTGAAATTCGCTTTCTAGACTATGCCGACGTTCTGTAAAATTCTCGGTGATGAAATTTCTTTTTTTCTTATTCTGTCGAAATTTGTCTAAAAACACCTCACGGAGGAATGTTAGGCTGGATCAATATATAATAATGCAGAAAATAAATTGTTGATAAGAGCGGGGCCCGCAGTGCTGTTGATACAGCCCTGTCTGGCTAGATCAATACATAATAATGCAGAAAATAAATTGTTGATAAGAGAGGGGCCCGCAGTGCTGTTAATACAGCCCTGTCTGGCCTTACTATCTATAAAATCTGATAACATTCCGCGCTAAAAATCATAATCCCCCCCGTACGAAGTCCGCGTAATACGACTTAAAAATAGAGTAGAAAGACGGATACGTTCGAAACATGATCGAGGTAAAAAAAAAAAAACTTCCTACTCACGGTTAATAAACGCGCGACAATGACTATAGCCACGCATGAGTAGCCGCTACCGAATTATCGGCGAAGAACGTACGTGATTGATAACAGACGCGTTAAATAAAGATTGCGTAACGCGATACACGTAGAGCTAATGAAATCAATGCTCGCCTTGATGAAATACCAATGTCAAGATTACTGGCTACGGAAGATTACAACCAATCGACTGGATTATACCAGATTTTCTATAGCGGATTTTTTTTTCGGGGCAAAAATTTCTTATCTAGGTAAAAAACACGGAACTAGCGAAAGATAAACAATCGTTCGCTGAGGATTATTCCGTGTTTGTTCGAACTCGTGAACCATTAGTTCCACGAAAATTTCGCAACTTTCGTTTGTCCAAAGATTTTCCTAAATGAAAATAATGTATATTATGATTAAAAAAAAAAAAAGAAAAAAAACGTAATATATCGCGATGTAGTAATTAGATCGTTCTGTCACGATGATTAGCACATATTCGACTTCAGCTATCGCGAAAGCTATCACGCAACCTATGTGGTCACTTTAAATCATTCAAAAACATCTTACAAAATCTCGTCGTTGAAAATGACGATTTGTAAACGGTAATTGCGTCCAATCTTATGAGAAATAAGAAATTTCTATCCGTGTAACTTTATATGTATATGTATATGTAGTTTGTGGTATGGGAAGAAATGATTCATGCAACTCAATTAGAAATATCAATCTTATGTGTGTACATACGTTCTGAGGACAACCAAACTTCAACCTCTTCGTAGACGGAGGCAATTAAATAATTGCTATTTTCACGAGTTTTGAAAAGAAAAATTGAAAAGTTAAGAGTTCGTTGGAAAAATTAAATTTCAGGAAAGAGGTCTGGGTTAGGTCTGAGTTAGGTCTGTTCATCTTCGTTAAATCGACTTGAAAAAAATATAAGCTTATAGAGGACGATTAAACGAAACTTTTTTTATATATATAGTTTATTCATAGGACCCTTAGTTTTGAAAATAAAAAATTGAAAAGTTAGAAGTTTGTTGCTGAACAAAAATTGAATTTCAGGAAAATTTTAGACCAAACTTGAAAATCATGAGTATGACTCGTAATGAAAATTTTTTACTATGTCCTAATGGATCTCTCTAATATACATAATATCTCTAGATATCTCCCTAGATATCTCTAGACTCTGATATCTCCAGACCTAATAATCTCTATGCTCTTGAAAAACGAAATTTCTATCTAGATAAAAGTAACGAATAATAGGTGAACTGATTGTTTATTGTTGGGTAGAAATTAAGATGTAGAAATTAGGATTTGAAAATTGTATCATGATGTGTATTAATCCAGTAAGATTTTTGTATCTCTAATTACAGCTTCGCGCGCGAACGTTTGTGTTACAGGTGGACGCAGGGCCGGCGCAAGGCAGTTTCAACGGGTTCGCCGGAACCCTGGCCTCGAAAATTACGCAATTAAAAGGCACCGGTTTTCATTAATTTTTTACACAATGATGATACCATTAACAGATGCAAGACATTTGTTTAGTAGCGATGCTTCAGTTTAAAAGAGCGACAAAAATCATCAAAGTATTATTATTTAATTTTCATCTTATACAAAATATGTAATAGCATTTGTAAATAAATAACTCCTCGTAAAATTTAGGAAATTAATTTTAGACGTTAGGGAATAATTTGAGGATTTGATTATTAGTCGACCGAAGAATTTTATGCATTTTGTAATTTTTTTACATTATTGTATAAATATATATACTATATACTATATTGTATAATATATATAATATATATATTATAGTATAGTATAGTGTAAATACAATATGTGCAATTATAATGTACATACAGGGTGTTCCAAACATGTTGGAGATCCTTGAATAGGGTGGTTCGGGGAGTGATTTGAAACAATTTTTTCCTTAGAGAAAATGTTGTCCGAGGCTTCGTTGAGAAAGTATTAAGGAAAAACATTGACCAATCAGAGCGCGAGGATGCCGGTGGGAGCGCCCGCGGTAGCGTAGGCTACGCGCTAGGTGGTAGCACTTCCCGACCAATCAGAGCGCGAGTTCCTCTATATATAATAAATACAGGGTGTCCCAAAAATATTAGAAGTCCTTGAAAAGGGCGATTCGGGAGGTGATTTGAAACAACTTTTTCCTTACCGAAAATCTTGTCCGAAGGTTTGTTAAGGAGATATAAACAGAAAACCCCGATCAAACAGAGCGCGAGTATACTGTATACGCGCGCTGTGATTGGTCGCTTCACCGGCATACTCGCGCTCTGATTGGTCAGTGTTTTCCGTTAATATCTCCTCAATGAAGTCTCGGACAATATTTTCGCTAAGGAAAAAGTTGTTTTAAATCACCTCCACTCTGTATGTACAGGGTGTCCCAAAAATGTTGTAACACCTTGAAGGGGGTGGTTCGGGGGGTGATTTGAAACAACTTTTTCCTTAGCGAAAATGTTGTCCGAGGCTTCGTTGAGGAGATATTAACGGAAAACACTGACCAATCAGAGCGCGAGAATGCCGTTGGAGCGACTAGGCGGCCGCGCTAATACGCTACCGCGGCCGCTCCACCGGAATCCTCGCGCTCTGATTGGTCAGTGTTTTCCGTTAATATCTCCTCAACGAAGCCTCGGACAACATTTTCGCTAAGGAAAAAGTTGTTTCAAATCACCTCCTAAACCACCCTGTTCAAGGACCTCCAACATTTTTGGGACACCCTGTATGTACATTATAATTGCACATTATGTACATCTTAAGTATGCACCAATGTCATCGTACGACAAAAGTGCACAAAAATTTTCGTTTCGATTACACAATCCCCCGCCTCCGCCACCTCACCGTTGCCCGTTTGCCAGATTCTCGCACAATCCATAAATTTACCATAAATATTTCAAGTACACCACGCTTTTTCAACCGCCTATTAATAGTACAGTTCGCAACCCCAGCGAAACGATATTTAAATGACCGGCGATAACGTATAAATACGCGCTGACATAATTGGAGGAGAAAAAAATTGCAAATTAAGTATGCAACTGTTGCATATCCACAGACCCGATATTACAAACCACGATAGAAATATTACGAACGTACATTAGAGTCTCGGATTCGATATTTGTGCGATTCTCAAAGTAAAGGGTTAAAACGTCGAGATATTTCAGCCGTGCGCGGGCGCTATCGAGGTGTCGAAAAAAATAATTCATATTATGCCTAGCTCGAGACCTTGACAGCCCCCCGAAGCACGTGGGATTACGTAAATTGACACTCGTGTAACCAGCCAGTTCCAGTATTCTCCCATTTCTTCCGCGAGCATTTCTCGTCTACCGTCGGAGGCGCAAAAAAAATTCATGAATTCTCCGAATCGCGGTACAACAAACGCTCGTCGTACTTTCGCGAATAAAAAAAAAAAAAGAAAGAAAAAAAAAAGACCCCCGTTCACGCGAGATTTACCCCGGACACCTTGAAATACGCTCATATTGCGATAACGCAAAAATCGAAAACGATGTCGCAAAGGCTACGGTTCTAAAATAGCAATGAATCCCGTGCCAAATGCCTACGAATGTCACCTGTACTGGACGCGTTCTCATTATGCGTTACAGATATACATACATCTTAATTCGCGGGGTACCAGCCAGAGAGCAAGCCAAC
Source organism: Hylaeus volcanicus (assembly GCF_026283585.1). Classification (NCBI taxonomy): domain Eukaryota; kingdom Metazoa; phylum Arthropoda; class Insecta; order Hymenoptera; family Colletidae; genus Hylaeus; species Hylaeus volcanicus. Next base: position 2,661,440 of record NC_071984.1, on the reverse strand, counting down.
GGGCTCGATAATAAATAAAAAAAAAAAAAAAAAGAAGAAGAAGAAAAGAAGAAGATCTGTAAACAATCGTTATTTCTCGAGAGACTAACCTTCCGGAACCACCCCCGCTAGGGGTTAGGTTATGAAAATATTTTCAAGGCGACACGTTCGGACCGCGTTAGTGCTAGCGATACCGCTAAACGATAGCGAGGAGTCTCAAGGTTGATTAACATTAGTGGAATCGTCGCCTAGCCCAGGGGAACAATCGAACGTCTCGATTCCTTCTATCGATAGAAAATAAAGTGCTACTCACTGGAAGCGAAGTTCACAGCCGATTCCCCCGTGACTCTCGTGGACACGCACAGCGATGACGAGTGCGATCTGCGGAGCTAACAGTCAATGGTGCACATATTCGTCGAGAACGCCGGCACGCATTTCACTGATTCGCGCGAGTGGACAGAACGTAGTGGAACCAGTGGAACGATTAGACAACAGGAGCTAATAAGATATCGCGGCGACACCTCCTTCGAAGCCTGACTCCGCCAGAGGGCGAACGAACGCTACAGTGGATTCGCGTTCCCGTCTACTTTACCGACAAACGGTAAATTCGCGCGCACAGAACGTAATATAACGTAATGACGTAATATAACGACGAAATATAACGATACGCAAATTTCTTATAGGGAGGGAGATGTTTGAATGGTTTTCGACAGTTTGTAACCCAAATGGTTTCTTTTCTATGTTTTCTTTGTAGAAAAAGGTGAATTTCAGAGGTTCTATTACACGAATGTGGGCAGGGCCGGTTTTAGCAATATCGGCGCCCCGGGCAAGGTTATCTCGGCGCCCCTTCAGAGGTATATACAGGGCGTCCCAACAATGTTGGAGGTCCTTGGAAGAGGTGGTTCGGGCAGTGATGGGCAAAACCCTAGGCTTCGAATAAATCTGAAGTTTGCCGATATGTTTGTCTCGTTTCCTTCTTTGGAAAATTTTCAAAAGAGGAAACGATACAAATCATCAGCAAACTTCAGATTTATTCGAAGTCTAGAGTTTTGCCCATCTCTGGGTTCGGGAGGTGATTTGAAACAACTTTTTCCTTAGCGAAAATGTTGTACGAGGCGTCGTTGAGGAGATATTAAGCGTAAACCCCGACCAATCAGAGTGCGCGGCGGTCGAGCTCCCGACCAATCAGAGCGCGAGTATGCCAATGGAGCGCCCGCGGTAGCATAGGGTATACGTGCTAGACGGCCGGGCTCTACCGGCATACTCGCGCTCTGATTGGCCGGGAATCGCAGCCGCCTCACGCTCTGATTGGTCGAGATTTTCCGTTAATATCTCTTCAACGAAGCTTTGGACAACATTTTCGCCAAGGAAAAAGTTGTTTCAAATCACCTCCCGAACCAACCCTTTCAAGCTATTACAACATTTTTGGGACACCTTGTATCGATATTTCGCAGGGTCACCGAACTGGGGTGCCCGTATTATACCCTAACGCCGGCCCTGAACGTTCTGTTTGGACTCTTGCCAAAATTGGCGGGAAAAAACATGGATGTACATGAACGATGACGCCTTATCATCTAATTATACGCTTTTGACTAAATTTTTCATAAAGATGAGGAAAATTCGTTCGAAACAAGACAACGCATCGAGTAATTTCATATCGCAATTAACATTCTAATCTACATACGTTCAACGCGCAACGAATCAAATCGATCTTCATCCTCCGAAACTTTTATCTAGATAAGAATTTCGGAGCATCTTCTTATCAACATTCACGGAATTCGCGCGTGTCGACCTCCATTTCCTGCGAGATATTTTCCCATTCGTAAAGAAGAAAAAAACTGCGAGAATAAATCACAACGTGAATATCTGAAATCGCTTTTCCCATATCGGCCATATTTGTCCAAAAATTAGTCTAAAAAAAAACGAACGGCAGTGACGATATACGCGATAGTATCACCGCCTCATATCGATTAATTATTCCGCCTCGAACCTCGAACGACATTCCTCGTCCGTTCTGTCAACCAACTTCTCGACTTTCAGCATCGATCGCAGTCGATCGGTGGCGAAACGCTTATTGTACGGAACGCGTAACAGTCGCAATTCCCCTTTGATATTCTGTTTACGAAGCAGCGCGCGTGTCCCGTCGCGTGTAACGGACCTAACGGGTTAGCCATCGGGTGTTTTCGAACTTATGTCGCTGATATATGCGCCATCGGGAACCGTTCGTCTCGTGATCGCTCGCGGGTGACAGTTCCGCGCCGGTACATCGTTTCGGTTAACCTAGACAGATACTACCAGTCGAGCGTATTATTTCTTTCTTAGAGAGGATGGATTCCCTCGGGGGAGACGGAAGCGGCGACGGGGACGTGGAACGTCGCGGGGCGGGTCGAGGCAGAGGTCGTGGACCCTGGATTTCCACCACCCAGGAGCTGCCTCCGATGAGGAGGCCTCATCATTCTACGTCACCAGGTTCTTAACAATTCCTTTCCAATACTCTTCGATTCTCTGTTTGCGACAAGTCTTGTCTGGATCGTGGCCAGACTTCAAATTCTGCGCTGCGATGGACCGTTATTCAAATTGGGGGAGAATCGAGTTTATGGAGTTCACGAATTCCCTTAAGTAATACTCTTCGATCCTCAGTTTGCGACAAGTCTTGTCTGGATCGTGGCCAGACTTCAAATTCTGTGCTGCGATGGACCATACACTGGATCTTGATTGTACAAATTGGGGGACAATCGAGTTCACGAATTCCCTTAAGTAATACGTATAAATTAATACGATAAGTAGAGGTCTACTTCAGACATACCACACATTGATTTTTAAGCGTGCTATTAGTCTGACGCTGACTTTCGAAAGAGAAGACACAGGAGAACCTTGGTTATTCAAACAAAATGAGCATCAGATATACAAACTTGCAGCCAAGTGCATTATTTTCTAGCTCTCTGTATTGAAGTCTGGAATCCTCTAGTCTCTCCCATGGTTGATCCTAGTATTCTCTAGGCCCTCTATACCTGAGCTTAGAAGCTCCAAGTCCTTGTGTAGGTCAAGCTTAGGAGCCTTTAACTCCCCTATATCTCTGCTCAGTATTCTATAGCCCCCATAGTAGATGCCTAGTATCTTCTAAACCCCCATAGTTGATTCCTAGTGTCTTCTAGCCTCCTATCCCTGGAGTCCAGTATCCTCTAGCCCCCCATTTCCCAAGTCCTGTACCCTTGAGCCTCCCATTTCCTAATTCCTGTACCCTCAAGCCTTACATCTCCTAATTTCTGTACCCTCGAGCCTCCCATTTCCTAATTCCTGTACCCTCGAGTCCTCCATTTCCTAAGTCCTGTACCTTCTACCCTCCTGTTCCATGGTACTTTATATATCTATAAACATCTCTCACCTGTTTCATGTTTCACAGAGTCCAGAGACACAGAGCAAAGCAAATCGGACACATCCTACGATGATATCCTACAGACATCAAAGTTATCCGTAGATGCAGCTGAATTCATTCCAAAATCGTATCCTGTCAAACAGCCATCGGTGTGTATTTTCCACTCCTAAATGTATATTCCCTTCCGATTATACATATACTGAAATATCTTTAACATATCCAACGAACAGCATCAACCGCAGCAGCAATCATCCATCAGATACTCTCTGACGAAGCATTCGATCCAAGACAGACTAAAGTTGGCGCGGGAGATACCGCTCCGGACAGTAATGATGCAACGAGTACAAAATTCCGGGTGCAATTACGATGCACCCCAGCACTACCAACAAATAGAACAGGTTCAGTACGAGAATTTCTCGCACCATCAGCAAGAGCAACCCGCGAACGTTCACGATTACGGACACTTCGATGGAGGGTCGGGAGATTACAAAGACAAACATCAGGTGCATATATAAGAGAATATAAGAGAATATTGTTAAAGAATTCAAACTCGCGTTGTTTGCTATTTACTGTTACTTTGAAATTGCAGGACTCCAGCGGAGACGAAGATAGTTATTTAATCGAGCTCGCAAACACCACGCAGAACCTGATGAGCGTTATACACTCTTTGATATTAAATCCAGGCCGATTTACTTCTATCGTCCCGTCACTCATAGATAATCTTAAGCCATACTTACAATTTCCTAGTCACTTTCAAGAAATATTAAAAATTATTATTCAACAGGTATATACAACAGTATACACACAGCGAAGAGGTGCACCGATGACCACAGATCTCTTATAATTAATTTTAAATCGCCATTGACATTTACGTATACAAAACATAAATGTAACAGGCAGTTCCTAGCATCATTTAATGTAATATAAATAATTTTGTGATGTTTTGTAATGTAATTTTGCAATTTTAATTAATCTATGGTCATCGGTACAGTTATGTTCTTCGCTCTCTTTGATGTTTAACCCTTTGCACTCGAGGCATTTTTTTCTGGTATCTATCAGCAACTCGAGATGCTTTATTAGCATTCTATTACCACGAATACTAAGCTTAGATTGAAAATGAAACTTCGAAAATGTGATCTCTAATTTGAGAATTGTGAATCATTTTAGTGACACTTCGAGTTCCAAAGAAATTAAACTTAAACAAACATTATTGCTGGTTGATTTGCTGCGTGAAACTTAGTGGTGACCGACAGCCACTTCTTTCGAGTGCAAAGGGTTAATATTAATTCAAATTTAATATTAAAATTCCACAAGTTTCCATGCATTCACGTTCCGGAACACTTTCAGTCCATAAACGAGGGTAACTTCCGCTACAGTGGCGCTCGACTTTGCGCGTCTTTGGACACGAGCGCGTCACCCGCCGAGCAGACAACGTTTAGACAGATTTTATATATTTTGTAAGTGACCGAATACGATAAAATTACCGAACGCGTCGTCGGGTTTATTTAAGATCTTCAGCTTTCTAAACTCTAAGTCGCCAGGTGTAAAAACGAAACAGAGGGCCAGGCTTCCAACTGGAAGCAGAAGAACGATCATACAGAGGACGAGCAAAAGAAATGTCACGGATTGATATTATTCCTAGCTGAGCTGGTAACTCAAATGGAACACACGTCCGCTTTCGGTTTGGGGGACTTGCTGATTCAACTTATTATTATCACTTTGAAGAAGCCCGCGCCGAATTCCGTTAAGAACATTTGCCAGGCACTCAAGGTATAACAAATCCGCAGTCTATTTATCATACAATTACATCGTGGGTACACTTACAGTCTTGATAAAGAAATTAAATTAAACAATTCCTTTCATATGCAAATAATGACAAAATTATTTGCTAAAATCAGATATTTTCTTTCGACTCCTACTATACTTTTCAATTTTGTACTTTCGCCAGAGTTTATAGATCCATCGACATTGTAATCATACAATGAACAAGAAAATCTTTAGTTTTTCTTTAGTACAAATTTTATGTACTTCCACGTACAATTCTTTAGTAACAGAAAAAATAATTTCCCCATCGCCAGGCGTCTACTGAAAGACCCTGAAAGTTTCATCAAGATCCACTTTCATTTTAAGATTCATTTTAAAAGAATTCCTGAATAAATGGCTCGTTTTCAGCGTCCCTGAATCTTCCCTTTTTAAATTGAAATTTAACGCATGCCTGTACAGTTGGCAGGTCACACTTTGGAGAAGGACAAGGGAGGGAGTCACAAAGACATGGAGATCATGATGCGAACGCTGACAGAGCTGGTAACAGCGGGCAGAGTAGATTCGCACGTGGGACGTATGGTGAACAGCGTCCATGAATTGAGAAATGGGAACTGGGGGCAAATTTCCACCGCGGACACTTCCGTCGAATCTACGGAACACATAGATCCGAATCAAGCGGTAGACGAGCCTGTGTTTTACGGACCGGATGGCAAAGTGCTGACTGCGGAGGAGAATCAATTTTTAGAAGGCGTTGCATACGTTACAACGAACGTCGACAACCATGTGTACGTGTATTTAATTATTTAGGCGTCAGGAATGTATCGGTTTAAATATTAGCGGTATTTATTTATATTTCTACGGTCTAATGCAGAACGCGAGCATCGCGATGCTCCTTATTTTTGTTTTCTTTCTATTTTTATAAAATAGTTTGTAGTTCAACGCTAGTATTTCTTTGTACGTCTCCAGGAAGTTTATTGGAATCAATGTGATGGCCATTTCTTTGAGGCTTGCGTCATTGTCGAGAAACCTTCGTTAAAGACATTTATTTAAATTACAAGCAAGCCTGGCGTCAACAAAATATGCCTTCTGTTTATTTCTTTACGATTCTCACATTTAAGAATTACCTTTTGTTTTACAACTCTGATAAAAATTGATGCAACAATTTGAAATTTGCCAGAGTGGTCATTTATAATAATAGGAAGTCTTCAAAATTTCTAATTTTTATCTTAATTATTTCCTTGCACAGTCCAGTGAATACGAAGCTACTTTCCCTACTTAAAATATTTTTGCAACGCTATCTTAAATGTTTTAAATATTGAAAACAATCCATGTATTTTCCATTTAAACTTTCGAAGGGCTCGTGTTAATGTTAAAGTTAATAGCTTAAATTTTGCAGGAATATTTTGCAGGATTATTTTCTTATGAGTTGTGCAAGCTATTTAGAGGTTACGTAACAGATTTTAGAAATAAGGACCACCCTAAATTGCCTACGAATCAAAGACCGTAGCCAGATAAGGAGTGACAATTTGTCCTAGCATAAATGATATTTCTTTTTTTAATCATACAGTCAGTGTGATAAGTATTCGTACAGGAATCAATTCAAAAAAGCACTTCATACATTTATTTTATTAATAAATTCTAGGGGAAGAGATAATTAACCAACATTCCTACATATTTTTAGAGTAGAATTTGCATAAATTAAAGTTTATAAATTTTAAGTTCAGTCACCACTAGGTTTCCTTTAGGTTTCATTTCTTTGGAATTCAAAGTGTCAATAAAATAATTGTCGAAGGGGTAAGGGTGACCTAATTTTCAAATCTCAAATTAGAAATCTCATCTTCGAAGTATGCTAAACCTAAGCTTAACATTTCTGGGAATAGAATGCTAAGAAAGCATCTCGAATTGCTGGTAGATACCAGTAAAAAAGGGTTAAAAAAGTATATAGACTGATCTCAGTTCTAATTTTTGCATTTTTGGACTCCGAACAACCACAAAATGCATAAAAATTTCCTGTCGACAGCGAACAGAAAAGAAGAATGAAATAGAATTTTTATTATCTTCTTTCATCTCTGTTACAGAATATTAGAACATAGTTTCGAGGACGAAAGTAAATGGCTATCGGAGGACGACGACGACATAGACGCGGCGTACGAAGAATTTTTGAAAGAGATTCCGAATCAGCCCAAGAAGCAGCAGGCGCGGGAATAATCGTAACGGCTGCCCTTCATCGTCATCGTAATCGCGTAAAATGCTCAAGATCAGTAACATTCTCATAGTTGGAAGCTATGAGCGTATCCGCTAAAATTTCCGTTCTGAATGTCGATAATGCGCACGAACTATAGACAACCGCAAAATCAAACCCGTGCGACGGGACAATTTATTTCAACCACATGTTTATATGAGTGACCTTAGTAAAATTATCTCGGGCTCGAGAGACCTCTGTTTTATCAGTTGTACTATAAAACGAAAAAGGAATCCTTTGAGAAATTCTTAGCGTAACAGAATTAATCTTTGTTTTCGTTTCTTTGTTTTTTCTACAGTGTAACGATCTTTTTTTATTCGCAATAACTTTTTTACAATTAGACACGAGCGTTTCGGGGAACGTGCCCGTTCCTAGGACGAAACGATATGAATTTGTCATACGATACGAAATTTACTAATAAGTTATTTAAATTATTATAATAAACCATCAGAATGAATTAGGTGAATGTCGCTGTTATTATTCTCGCGAATCCGCTACGCGCATCGAGTCTAACGTCTCTTTCTTGCAGGTGGTGTAATTCTATTTGTATCGTAAATGTATTACGAACATTTGTTTTGTACGTTGCAGTTGTGTAAACGTAAAGCAAGTTGCCGATCGTTACGGCACCGCGACTATTTCGTCGATGATCGCGTCGATCGTTTCGTCGAGAGATCCATTTTTGGTGCGAAAGGGTTCGCGGAACGATTGTCTGTTGCGGTAAACGCGGAGCTGCAGCCGCGACTACTTTTTAGTCGCTGTGTTTTGTCTGTGCAACAACGTTTTAGAAGCTCGCGTGCGTCACAATCATTTCGATGGAATTTTAGTCGACGGTATTCTTTGGGTCCCGCTTAATATTCATGAAGTCGTGCATAGGGTGAGTCACCTAAGATTTGTACAATATACATGAGATCTTGTAGGATCTTATAATGGCTTCGTTATTTTTAGTTACATGAAAAGAATCTACGGGACAAAGTTGCGCTGTTTGAAGGAGTGTATTTAATGGTGGGAACCATTTCTTTTCTCAAGGTCACTTTAAAGAAATTTCTAGGTCATTGACATTTTTTTTAAAGGGAACGGAGTATTTTTATTGATGCAATATTGTAGCCGATGAAAAGATACATTCAAGGATGTATAATATGGGAGGAGTTGTTTTAGTTACAAAGCTCGTTGATCTTGTAAAGATAACTTCTCTCAAGGTCACAGGAAGGTCAACATATTTACATGTTCGAGGCTATCTTTTTATCAGCTACAAGATTACAATATTGAAAATACCCAATTCCATTTGAAGAAAATATTGGTGATCTTAAAATCTCAGAAAATATGATCCGGAGATAATTGTTTCATCTATCACAATATGCTTCCCTTCGAATCAATTTCCTCTGGAGGCAACTCTTCTTCGTATCATGGACTCTGAACAGCTCAACATGCATAAAAATTTCCTGTCAACAGCTCCCTTTCGAAACAACTCCTCTTCGTATCATGGACTCTGAACAGCTCAAAATGCATAAAAATTTCCTGTCGACAGCTCCCTTTCGAAACAACTCCTCTTCGTATCATGGACTCTGAACAGCTCAAAATGCATAAAAGTATCCTGTCGATAGCTCCCTTTCGAACAATTTCCTCTGGAGGCAGATCTTCTTCTTATCATCCTTAAGCTACAATACAAGCTCCCGCAGCTTTGGACCAAAATGTGATGTTTACATTTGTCAACACAGCACGGGCCAGACACGTGGTAATCACTCTTGGCCCACATATCCTACCACGAGTCTCGCACGAGATTAAAAACAATTCTTAAGCGACTCACCTTGTACATTTACAATCCATGCATTATTAAAGTTTCTTTCTATTTAGAAAGATTAATAAGAAGGTATATTTCAGAGGTATTATTTTATTAATAATCATGTAATCCAAGAATGAATCCGAGAAATATAAAAAGAAAAAGTTAATTTAAATGAACGAGGAAAGGAGTTTAATTATGGGACGAAAATGTTTCTCGCTCGTCTCCAGTGTCGACTGGAATACATTAACCTTGATTCATGCGTTGTAGAACGGACTGGAAACCGTTCTCGTAGCAGATTTTTTCCACGTTCGAGGATACGTAGTTTCCTGGTGTCATTCAAGTCGACGCCGGCAAGTGTAAGCGTAGGCGAGGTCCATCCAAGGATCGTCAGGGGCACGCGTAGGCAAAATCCGAGGTGGGACTGAAGGTCGACGAAGGTGGGGTCTTCCTTGTATTCCGAGTCGAGCCATTGTATCATCTCAAACCTGTTAATCTGCTCGGTCCAGTCGTGGAACGCGGACACGCTCCAGCAGAGGTAAAAGATCTCCTTCCATTCATTTTTTAATACCATCGACGCTCCATCTATATCTACATTAACTAACCCTCTGACGATTTTTGCTGAAAATTCCATGGGGCGTAGAGTTGTGAATTTAAAAAAAAATATCAGCTTACAGGGAGTGATATAACGGAACTTTTTTGTATTTACAGTTTGTTTATAGGACGTTCAGTTTCATAGATAAAAATTCAAAACTTGGAAGACCTTTTTCCTCCGGAAACAATTAAATTTGGAATGGTGGAAATGGAAGCATCGTTAGTTGACAATTACTTATTTGATGAAAGTTGAAAAAAATATCACCTTATAGGGTATAATAACACGAAACTTTTTTGTATTTACAGTTTGTTTATAGGGCGTCTAGTTTCATAGATAAAAATTCAAAACTTAGACCTTTTTCAAAAATTCAATTTTTGCAACGAACTTCTAACTTTTCAATTTTTATTTTCGAAACTACATATCCTATGAGTAAACCGTATAAATAAAAAAGTGTCGTCTCATCATCCCCTATGTGCTGATATTTTTTAAAAATTGATTCTTCCTTCGCAGTCAAAGGGTTAACAATGTTAACATCTATTTGTTCAACGAATCGAATAATACAAGATAAACGATCAGAAGTAGCAAGATTACAAATGACAGATTGTTCTTGCAGATCACAAGGAAACATGGACCATTCGCAGGCAGCAGTTCTGCTTCTCCTTTTGTCGCTTGGGTTGGCCAATGGTGGATACTATCGTCCAAGGATCTTAACATCTGGGAATGTTGGTACGCCATTGAATATTTTTGTTCGCTGACCATGGTAGACAGTCTCTAGATTAAATATCTTCTATATAATTTAACTGCATCACTGCATTCCCTTAATTAGTTTCGGAAATAAACATTGAAAAGTTAGAAGTTCGTTGGAAAGATTGAATTTCAGGTCTTCCAAGTTTTTAATGTTTATCTCTGAAACTAAACGTCGTATGAACAAACTGTAAATATAAAAAAGGTTCTTTTAAACATCGTTTCCAGTTGCTAGAAGTGGTTGCGACTCGTACACCTGTGGAGTGAACGCGAGATGTACTATCAGCGAAGGCAGGCCGGTCTGTTCCTGCATGAACCTGCACATGGGCGATCCTCTCTCGCGCTGCGTCCGAGTCGAATGCCAAAGTGAGCACTAGTGAGCACACAAACGCACAAACGCGTCTCTGATAACATCGGTGAAAGCTCGAAGACACCCTGCTTAATTTTCAGTAAACGACGACTGCAGCAACAGCATGGTCTGCACGAACAACAGATGCATAAACCCTTGCGACGGGTTGTGCGGCGTGAACGCGATATGCGAGACCAGAAACCACGTCCCAACTTGTTATTGCCCGCCTGCGTACACGGGAGATCCCTTCACTTCCTGCCGTGTAGCTGATCCTCGTACGTAACGTTAACACGCGTACTTTATACTTTATGATTGGTATGAAGGATTGTTTCATGATACTAGAAACTAAGATGTTTGTAAAGTCTGCGAGAGTAGGCCATTGAAGTTCGGTATTCCTCGCAGAAGCCGCCTGCAAGCCGAATCCCTGCGGGCTGAATACCAAGTGCGAGGTGGTGAACGAGATAACAGTCTGCAGCTGTTTGCCAGGATACTTAGGATCGCCAGCGATCGGATGCCGCCACGAGTGCGAGAGCGACCACGAATGCTCTACTCACCTCGCGTGCTCAGCTTCCTTCAGGTGCGAGAGCCCGTGCAAATGCGGCGCCAACGCGGAGTGCAAGGTTCTCAATCATCAAGCTGTTTGTACCTGTCCAAAGGTGAGTTGGTACCCAAGGTAGACAAGACAAGACAGTGTAGGCAAGACAAGACAATATAGACAAGGGAGCGTAGACAAGACAAGACAATATAGACAAGGGAGCGTAGGCAAGACAAGACAATATAGACAAGGCAGTGTAGTCAAGGCCGCATAGGAAAGATAAGACAATATAGACAAGGCAGCATAGGCAAGAACAAGACAATCTAGACAAGGCAGCGTAGCCAAGAAAAGACAATATAGTCAAGGCAGCGTAGGCAAGACAAGACAGCATTGACAAGGCAGCGTAGGCAAAACAAGACAATCTAGACAAGCCAGCATAGGCAAGGAAATATAACCTAGAGAAGACAATCTAGACAACAGAAGGCACTCTAAACAATGCAACCTAGGCAACTTAGACAGTCCAGTGAAGCACACAAGAATAAATGGAACGGAGGAACTCTACAATAATCTAATGTCTGCGCACATATTGCAGAATTGGTTGGGGAATCCTTTCGTGTCCTGCCGGCCGGAGTGCACGGCTCACTCGGACTGTCCAGGGAACAAGCCCGCGTGCATCTACCAGAAATGCACGAACCCTTGCGAGGGAGTGTGCGGCGTGAACGCGGACTGCAACCTGCGAGGCATCACTCCAGTCTGTAGCTGTCCGAGACACATGACTGGGAATCCATTTGTCAGTTGTAGACTCTTCGAAGCGCGTAAGTAGCTGGAATTTATGGAGACAAGATTCTCTGACCCTGTCATCTTCGTCAGGTATCCAAATCATGTCCACGATTACTTAATTTTCTTTACATACTTGAACAGCGTAGAACAATTGTACAATTCTAAACTCAAAAACTGACTGCTCGTTGACTAACTGTATATACATAGAAGCAATTATTATAAGTTATAATATATAAATATAATACATAATATAAAATAGTTAAAATATAAGTTATAATAATTATAATTGATAACAACGGACTCCTTATCCTTAGATGGAAACTTTGCATAGTTTCACTCTTGTCTCTTCCCTGTTTTCTTCAGTAGTAGTCGTACAGAAGCTAATTAAATTGATTAACTATCCCCAGGGGACCTGTGCGAGCCTAATCCATGCGGAGTGAACGCGATCTGCACTCCAGGCCACGACAACACGGGAAAGGAGAGGCCCGTGTGCACGTGTCCTACTGGTTACATAGGGAACGCGTTGGCCAGCTGCCAGCGAGGAGAATGCTTCACGGACAGCGAGTGTCCCGATAGCAAAGCGTGCATAGACTTCACCTGCCAGAACCCGTGCACTGGGAAAGAGTGCGGACCGACCGCGATGTGCACTCCGCGACGACATATAGCGGTGTGCACTTGCCCGGATGGCACGCGAGGAGATGCACTCTACAGCTGCAACTTGGTCGACAGCAGATCCTTCTACGGCTATGGTCGCCATTACCGATATCGTTATTACTAGTTGATATACTAGTTGATTTCATCTGGCCGGATTGGCCTGAAGGTGTAACGAGGATGATTATCTTAACAGAATTTGTATATAATTGAACAAATACATATTTATCTGACCTTGAGGCATTCGAAGGGTCACATCTTTCATCGAGTTTGCGATACTGGCGAATAAGTGATTTTATTCTTGTATGGTTTAATTAATGCTTTAGGATAGAGAAGAAAATTCAATATGTGTATCGAAAGGTGTAAACGTTCTATGTCTCCGAGAAATATTCGTTTCTCAAAGAAATACATTTGACAATAATTTAATATCTCATCGAGATGTACAATTTTTGTTTTAAAATATTTCTTCGAAGGATCACCTTTTTCTCTTATCTTTAGGAATTTTTTTCTCCTAAACAGTAGAAATTACGTTTACATGTTATTTCATGTGCTTCATATTGTGCATAATGCTTCATATTGAACGAGGAAGTGGGAAATAATTTTTATAGAAAATTTTAGATCTTGATTAAAATGGATTGGGCACCCCCTTGAGAATTCTCGATAAAATAATTTTCCCATTTTTTTTTTAAATTGGGGTTTCATTTTAGAGGTAAACTTACTATATATATTTTTCGTAGGTTTCCTGCATGAGATCTACAAGGAAAGAAACTTTCAATTCTAAATGTTCATTATTAAGAGAGCTAGGAATTTTTGAAAATTATGCAATATTTTACATATGCTTCCGTCAGAATTAATTAACTGTTAAAAGGTTTATTATCTTTGCTTGCTTCGTACAACGATCTAATTAAATATTACAAATATAGGTCGTGAATCTGGCGCGACCAAGTATGATAAGAGAGTATGCTACATTTTGACAGAGAAAGCGAAAAATAATTTTTATAGACTTGACCAAAATCGACCTAACCTCTTAGCGAATTCTTTAATAGATCTTTCTTTCATTTTTAAAAAATCGTGACTTCACTTTAGAGAAAAACTTTCTATATGTTTTTCGTAGAGTTGAGTGAGATTTACAACGAAAAAAAGTTTGAATCCAAAATGTTCATTATTAA